>NW_015389771.1:66376-82915 GCF_001527695.2 Protobothrops mucrosquamatus | reverse complement strand
AAAATAAAATAAAATAATAAAATAATAAAATAAAATAATAAAATAAAATAATAAAATAAAATAAATAAAATAAAATAAATAAAATAAATAAAATAAATAAAATAAATAAAATAAATAAAATAAAATAAAATAAAATAAAATAAAATAAAATAAAATAATAAAATATTTATAAAAGGGATTTTGCTAATATAGGTAAGATAAAGAGTGAAGATTTTTTTTCTGTTTCTACACAAACTCAGTGATTGAATATAACTGCTTCTTTCAAAAGCTTAAGTATTTTATTGCATGATGCCATTGGGAATATTTTTTTCTTAAAAACCAATCCTTAAGGATTTTGTTATATAGTGTATGAGCTGTTAATTAATGTCCAGAAAGTCTATATAAAACAAACAAAGAAAACACCATGGAATTAATTATCCTGCAAGTTGCTCTTCATAAACAAACTTGGACATGTATCAAGAAATAAAATGTATGTACAGCTGTGCTTTTAGTCTTTCCTGAAGAATAAATCTCTTGAAAGAATATGTCTTAATTTTAGTCATTTTACAAATAAAATACTGATGAGCTCAAGCTGGGTAATTGGATCAGGATCCATCTGGTGTTTTTTCTTTTCATCTTTTCAAAATAGATTTAAGGTCAAGTAAATAATTTTCCATGGTGAGTATGAGTCATTATACTTCTAAAGTAAAATTCTAAAGTATTTCCTCACCACAAATATTTTAGAAATGTTATGATTTTTATTAGATAAGTCTTCAGTAGAGTAATTCTTATTTGTGAGCAAGGAACCCGAACTAACGGGCAAATTATTCTTTGTATGGAACAGGATATAATTTTATAAGCAGATGCACAGTAGTTTTAATAATTTTCTACTTTATTTGATTCTACATTGCTTGAAACACTTACATGCGAATAGAATATGTAATTAGATCTGATTTTTCAAAAACTAAACAAAGGATGCATGAATTTATCTTCATGTTCGCATCACTTTCACATTATTCACATAATTCTGTTCTGTACCATTGTATTATACTCTAAAAACTGCACAAAACATTGGATTAAAATATACATTTCTCATATATTTTCTCTCAAGATGATATATCTAAACATTTTCTTGTAAAGTAAACTTTTACTAATGTAGTTTTTTGTAGCAAAATATGGATTTGTTTTTACTTTTTGATGACTTTTGAGATAATAACTATTATAATAAGGACATGGGAAATGCAAAAGTATGGAAATTGATGGGAACAAATCAACACATGCATTCCTCAATTGTGAAAGTCAGATCAATTTATGATACCTATTACAAAGATTCAGTTTATCAACCAACCATAAACTATCCCTGTTGAAATATATTGCTGTATTCATAAATATGGATGCATAAATTGGTCATTTTTATTTCTATTCATTTTGTCATTTTCCAATTTTAAATTCATATCATGTATATCCATTGGTAATAAATGATATAGTATATGGTAAAGAGCCGTGGTGGTGCAGTGGTTAGAAAGCAGTATTGCAGGCAAAGTCTGCCCACAGCCAGGAGTTCAATCCTGATTGGCTCAAGGTAGACTCAGCCTTCCATCCTTCTGAGTTCAGTAACATGAGGACCCAGATTGTTGGGGGCAATAGGCTGACTGTGTAAACTGTTTAGAGAGAGCTATAAAGCACAATGAAGGGGTATATAAGTTTAAGTGCTATTTCTATTTCTATATGAATTAACAAAATAAAGGAATGAAAGAAAAGGAAAACATTTTCTTAACTAAGAGAAAAGGAAACGAAAAATATATTTTAATGGCGAGTGTTCAATTTTGTGGAATTGAAACTGTGAATTTGTTGTTTAAATTATGAATTAAAGGGCTAAAATATACCATATGTCATAAAGTATTCACTAGTACATGTCATCGAATGGTGATAGTTGCATGTTACACTCCAGTGAATGGTGATAATGAATGAAATAAACAAAAATGATTTGGGGAAAATTGTGAGACATTCTGAATGAGTGCATTTGAGGAGGTAATAATGATAATGATAATGATAATGATAACGATAATAATGATAATGATGATGATGATGATGATGATGATGATAATAATAATAATAATAATAATAATAATAATAATAATAATAATAATAATAATAATAATAAAGTTGGTAGGGACCTTGGAGGTCATCTAGTCCAACCCCCTGCTCAGGCAGGAAACCCTATAACATTTCCAATAGTACCAATAATAATAGGTGCCTTGGGTGCAATCCCAAAACAATTGGAGCACCACTTGAACACCATTGGCACTGACAAATTCACCATTAGTCAATTGCAAAAGGTGGCCTTACTAGGAACTGCTTCCATCTTGCAATGATATCTGTAACACCATCAAACATCCACATCTGCCTATCCCAGGTCCTTGGTAAGGACTCGATAGGTAGACAAATCCAGTCTGAACATCTGGCTGACTGTGCGATGGTTAATAATAATAATAATAATAATAATAATAATAATAATAATAATAATAATAATAATAATAATAATAATAATAATAATAATAATAATAATAATAATAATAATAATAATTTATGCATCCAACCCCCTGCTCAGGCAGGAAACCCTATACCATTTCGGACAAACGGCTGTCCTGTCTCTTCTTAAAAACATCCAGTGTTGGAGCATTCACCACTTCTGGAGGCAGGTTGTTCCACTGGTTAATTGGGGAGAGATAGCCCTTTAAGTAATCCAGTAATCTATGAAGGGCTTTAGAGGTGATAATTAGTACCTTGAATTACACTTGCAAGCACACCAGAAGCCAACACAGCTTGCAGAGCAATGGTGTCACATGTACCAAGTAACTTGCAATCCTTAACTTCTCATGCCATTACATTTTGCACCAGTTGAAGCTTCTGCATATTTTTCAACCGCAGTGCCGTGTAAATAATAATAATAATAATAATAATAATAATAATAATAATAATAATAATAATAATAATAATAATAATAGTAAAGTTGGAAGGGACCTTGAAGATCATCTAGTCCAACCCCCTGCTCAGGCAGGAAACCCTATACCATTTCGGACAAATGGCTGTCCAGTCTCTTCTTAAAAACTTCCAGTATTGGAGCATTCACCGCTTCTGGAGGCAGGTTGTTCCACTGGTTAATTGTTCTAACTGTCAGGAAGTTTCTCCTTAGTTCTAGATTGCTTCTCTCCTTGATTAGTTTCCACCCGTTGCTTCTTGTCCTGCCTCCAGGTGCTTTGGAAAATAGCTTGACTCCCTCTTCTTTATGGCAACCCCTGAGATATTGGAACACTGCTATCATGTCCCCCCTCGTCCTTCTCTTCGTTAAACTAGGCATACCCAATTCCAGCAGCCGTTCCTTATATGTTTTAGCCTCCAGTCCCCTAATCATCTTTGTTGCTTTTCTCTGTACTCTTTCTAGAGTCTCAACATCTTTTTTACATCCTGGTGACCAAAACTGGATGCAGTATTCCAAGTGTGGCCTTACCAAGGCATTGTAAAGTGGTATTAATATTTCATGTGATCTTGATTCTATCCCTCTGTTAATGCAGCCTAGCACTGTGTTGGTTTTTTTGGCAGCTGCAGCACACTGCTGGCTCATATTTAAGTGATTGTCCACTAGGACTCCGAGATCCCTCTCGCAGTTACTACTATTGAGCAAGGTACCCCCTATACTGTACCTGTACATTTGGTTTTTCTTGCCTAAATGTAGAACCTTAATTTTTTCACCATTGAATTTTATTTTGTTAGATAGTGCCCAGTGTTCAAGTCTGTCCAGATCCTCCTATATCTTAAGCCTGTCTTCTGGAGTGTTGGCTATTCCTGCCAGCTTGGTGTCATCTGCAAATTTGATGAGTTCCCCATCTATCCCCTGGTCCAAATTGTTGATGAAGATGTTGAAGAGCACTGGGCCCAGAACAGAGCCCTGGGGCACCCCACTACACACTTCCCTCCATGTAGATGCAGTTCCATTGAGGAACCCATGCTCAGTACGGCCAGTCAGCCAGCGACGAAACCATCTGGTGGTGATGCTATCTAACCCACATTTTTCGATCTTATCAAGAAGTAGGTTGTGATCTACTTTATCAAATGCCTTACTGAAGTCCAAGTAAATTATATCCACAGCATTCCTCTGATCCACTAATTTTGTCAGCATTCCTCTGATCCACTAATTTTGTCAAATAATGCAATAAGATTTGTCTGGCATGATCTGTTTTTGACAAACCCATGTTGGCTTTTAGTAATGACTTTGTTTGTCTCTAAGTGTTCGCTGATTTGTTGTTTGATTATCTTTTCCAGAATCTTCCCATTGAGGTCAGGCTGATAGGTCTGTAATTTCCTGGATCTGTTAGGTAGAATGAACTGATAAATGGGAAAAGGGCAAGAAAGTAGAGAAAACATGTTTCAGTTATGTGGAGATTCAAAAACAAATAGAAGTACTTTTGAGAAGTACTTTTGAGAAGTATCTGCATCAAAAGAAAGACTATTTTTCAAATTTCAGGCTTAAGCATAAGTCTATTTATGCATACACATGGAAAACACATTAATCAGAGTGATACAAAAATATATATTTAGAGTGTTGGAGAACTATGAAGAGTTACGCTAATGGAAAATATGGAAAAAATCTTTGCTGAATTATAAGAAAGAGATTGTTGATAAGAAGAGCATGCATATAAGAAAATTATTGCTGCAATAAATAAGAAAGAGATAAAGCTATTGTATAATGTATGCATGTATTTGAAATGTTTTGCTATTCTGGTATTAAACTGAATGCTTACTGAATGTCTCAATAGTGATCAGCATATGACAAGAAGGTGTGATGTTCTTTTGATTATTTTATTTATTTTCAGATCAATCTATAAGAAACACTTGTGGTGACATTAGAAGATTTGTTACTTTTGTACGCAGACCTTGTTGTATTGTTAGCTAAGAACTCCAATGATCTGTAGAAAAAGTTAGATTGCATTACTTATTTATTCATCCATCTGTCTATCCAATTTATATAGCCACCCATCTACCAAGCAATTCTAGGTGGCAAATAAGAGAAAAACAAAGAATTCCATTAACCAATCTATATAAAAACCCTGTACTGGGTTTTAGTAAAACCATAACACAGCTAATCACATACAACCCTGCTGTCATCCCAATTCCAAAGACACCAGCTCATATGCAAATAATACAGATATGATTATCAATTATACATATATGGTGAAAAAGGAGAGCTGCTTGAATCAATTTTTGTATTTTGGTAGAAGGTTTACTGAATCCTAGAAAATTAATGGAGAAATGTTAAGATAACTGCTTATAGAAAGAAGTACACATGATATAACTGAAAGAGAGATGGTCAAGAATGAATGAATTAGGAATGAGTATAGATTGAATTCCAAAGGGACAAACCAGTATGAAAGTACATTGCAGCAATTTGGACATATATAGAGAAGGAACAAGGACTGAATTTCTATCTGTATGTCTGGAAAGGCTAAGAAGGCTATAATTGGATAAAGTTAATACTATCCCACTCAACTGAAGAAAAATTTAAAGAGCAAATTATATGAAGTAGAGCTTGATTGTGATAGAAGCAAGGATGGTTACTGATGTAAATTAGAATTATTTGGTTTATTATTCCTTGCCCTATTTCTGACTTTGTGTGACATTGCTTGCCATGAAATAATGGAACAGTAAGAACGCATGTACGTAACATAATTCTCCCTCTTTCTCTCTTTTGCTTTTTACTATAATGCATTGATTTTGTGGTTTACCCCGTAGACCCCAAAGTCACGCAGAATACAGGCCTGGTGCCTTTCTTCTGTGTGTCAACACTGCTAACATTGGATGTTCCTGCTCTGATAACTGATGAAAATGCAGTCATTTTCTCTTCTCCTTTAAAATGCTTTTCGTTACTTTTAGAATTCAGGGGCAGTGGGATGTGTGTGTTGGGATGTAAGCTCAGTAAGCCATAATAATAACGCTGCCGTGGGAACTCAAGGATGAACTGATAACGTTTTGGCAGGCTAAGGAACTGAGGAGAAAGCCCGCACTTGAAGCTAATTGGGGAATGTGTTTTATAACAGTTTATTGGGGGTGGGAATTATACTTTGTTACTTTGTATCAGGGGGAAGGGAATTTAGTTTTTGGGTAGTGCCGATACTTTGTTTCCCAAATAAATGTTCTTTAAGGAAGAATTTTGCCTTGAAGTTCTTTTGATGGGTTTCATCTATCAGAACCATGACACTGTGAGGTTCTAAGTTTAAACCACAAGAAAATATACTACAAAATATACTACTCTCATTCCCAGACAAGCTCATCATTCTGCAACCAAAATATTTCAGTTGTGTTGCTTCAGAGTAGATGATGAGTCAATACAGCTAACTAAAATGTGTGATATTTGTATATAGAGAATTGCATTCAAACTTAGTCATCCTTGGACAAACGAAAATTGAAGAGAAACGTAATGCAATATACTTCTGAGTAGGCAAATATAAAATTGCAGTGTATATTAAAATCCAGCCATTTATTTTAGTGTGCAGCACTTCAGATTGAGTCCCCATAAATGCATTGAAGCCACAGAAACACGAGTGCTTAACTTTCTGCAACACTGTCAAGCAGTTATGCCATTTCGCAGGATTGTGCAACAGCAGTTGCAGAGAATAATCACCAGTGGTGGGATTCAAATATGTGAACAACTGGTTCTCTATGTGGATGCCGTTTCCGGAAGTCCATTCTGGGTCTGGGCAACAAAAAATTAGCTACCGGTTCTGCCGAAGTGGTGCGAAGCGGTTGAATCCCACCACTGGTAATCACTCAGTCTTGGGGAAAGAGATAACTGCTTTAAGATTTTGTGTTTGGTGGCAAATATACTTCTGCATGCTCTAAAACATCTTTTGAGGATTGAATCTGAAGTGCTTTGCTGCCTTAATTAATTAATTAATGACTAATACCAATATTCTGATTAATGTTTTGCAGTACAATTTCCTAAATTGAGATATTCAGAGCAAAATATGAGCTGAGATCAATTCTACTATTATTTCTAAGCATTGCGCTATAGAAATCACACATACTTTATAATGATTTGTAATTACTCCAGTAAGTCTGGTAGGGGCTTAAGTCATGCTGTTCTAATACATCAATCTTGCTCTTCTAAAAATCAAGCTAAGTATTTTTTAAAAAGCACTTATTTAATGTATGCCACTTGCTTGGTTACATGTTTTATAGCACATATGAAACTCAGTATGTTGTCCAATCTATTGAGCAATTCCTTCTTATGTTATTATCAAATCATTCCTTTATTACTTGTACTTTAAAGATTTTAAGAATTTTTTTCCCCAGCAACTGACTTTCTTTTCTTCCATGTTTATCAAAAGAGTTACATCAACCTTTGAATTTTGTGATGGGCAAGTAATCAGCAACAAAGGTCTCTAGACCATTTTTTGTGATATCCCGAACTGCCCTACAATGCACACTATAGAAATATAGTAGTAAAACAACAACATTTAGTAAAGCATTTTTCCTAGTTCTTTTTAGAAACAATCTTTCCAAAGCCTCCCCTGAAAATTTTAACAGTATGTCTTCCATGTCCTTCAAAGAAGGGAAAAAAAATCTCCAACTATAAAATTGTTAGCTCCACTATTTTACTTTGAGTTATTTGACAAATTTATGCTGGTCTTTGACTGTAATGAAGATTTGATTTCATGCAATTTGACCAATTAATATGTAGCTTTCCTCTCTGTTCTGGATAGAAAAACCCTAAAATAAGAGATTTTGTATATACATCACAGCTCATATCCCCATTTAAAACAGGCTGGCAGTATCTTTTTCCAATCCTATTTTCGTTTTCTGTTTACATCTTATTTTACACTGACTATTATTGTTTGTTTCAGCAAAAACTGTAGATAACCTACCTATAAAAAAATTACATAGACACTCTCACATTAAAAGAGAATGCAACCCACTGCAATCTAATGTCTTGTTAACTATCAGAAGTTTGCCTTTGTAATGTGACTTTTAATTGGTTTTGGTCATGTACTTATAATAAGAGCACTCGGGTATAAAATTAAATTCTTCAATCAATTTATTATTTTTGCTGTAGGGATATGCTTAACTAAATAATCAGTGTGGCTGCATTTAGACATTCACTGGCCTAGGTATTGCTAGAGGGAGAAGGTTTCCCTTGCTTAATATCAATGCAAGAAACATGCGAAAAATACTTGTTTTTTTAAATTAACTACATTTAGTTTTCCAAGCATTGAAACTATCTCCCAAATAAACCTACAGTACACGTAGTCCTCGACTTACAACAGTTCATTTAATGACCATTCAAAATTACAAAGGATAACTTTTTTCACTGAATACTGGTAACGTCGTATACGTACCAGAGTATTAGTTTTAAACCTACGAACCGTTGACCGTCCATAAATACTGCCAACGTCACAGGGTTTCAACATACTAGGGGAAAACTCTAGAAGATCTGTACGTTTCAGTTACCCCTTTCGTCTAAGTGAATTGTTGGCACAATGATTGAATTGTTAACGAGTGATTCACTTAACAAATGTGGCAAGAAAATTCATAAAATGGGGCAAAGCTCACTTAACAAATTTCTCACTTAGCAACATAAATTTTGGGCTCAATTGTGGTCGTAAGTACGACTTGTATAAGGATCCTATTTGATACGTGCACATTATATATATATATATATATATATATATATATATATATATTCATAATATTAGAGTTGAGGGTGATAGTTTGGCTGAATAGCTGCTCCTTAGGAAGCAAGATCGCAGTACATAAAAATGTCTTCTTGCAGTTAAGATGAAGAAAAAAATAAGTAGAGAAGCTAGTTTGATTTTTAGATAGATTCTGGACAGAAATAGTGAAGAATTAACTTTCTGAGTCTATTCAGAAATGCAGTATTCAGAATCTTAATACATTATTCAGAATACATAAATAAAATGAGCAAAGGTTAAATTTTTGACTTTTTCAAAAGAAAATATAGGACAGATGGCAAGACAACCAAAATTACTTTAGCAAAATTGAGTGTGAACCTGAAATTTGAATTTGAAAACACTCTGTATATAATAAACTCATTCAATTTATTAAACTCATTTAAATTATTAAATAAATAAATAATTTATTATTATTTATTATTTTTGTGTTCAGAGAGTACTGTCCATGAAACATCATCACTTAATTCCATGAGGATGCCATCCCTGTAATTTGTACATCCTGAAGCACAATATTTAGGGCACGGGTATCAAACTCGTGATGTCACATGACGTGTCGCAACGTATCATGACTTTTTTCCCATTGCCAGCAATGGGGTGGGCGTGGTTTTGGTGTGACGCATCCAGCCCGTGGGCCGGCAGTTTGACACCCCTGATTTAGGGAAACCATATCAGGGGGAATATAGTTGGATTCAGGGTATGGTACACAAGCTTTAGATGCCCCCTCCATAGACATTAACTTGGTATGTACATTGGTGTTTTGGCAGTAATATTTTTTTAATATCAAGTAATTATTTTTTTAATAACTTTGTAATTTTGTTTTTCTTTTTAATTAAATTAGCGTGCCTTTGAATACTGCTCAGAAATTATATTCAGTTAATATTATAAGACCAAAGCTGTTTATTTGTCTGTGGAAGGTAACTTATGAATTGTTGAAAACCTTCATTGTCTATTTCTACACACACACACACACACACACACACACACACATCCAAGAAACAAAGTAGATAGATAGATAGATAGATAGATAGATAGATAGATAGATAGATAGATAGATAGATAGATAGATAGATAGATAATCTCCAAGAGCATATTATTTCAACTGTTAAATGAACAACATTCCCATAAAATGCCTAAATATTAAGAATCACTAGAGATTATTGTCAGGGTGTTCTCATGTACCACAATGAGGAAGGTAATAACTAGTGACAAACATTTTAGCTATGGCAATTCATATATGGAATTCCTCCCCTTGTCTACCCCTCTAGTAGTACATCTGTGTTAGTCACAGTAACCCTATGCCCTTTATTATAAATACAGTTCTTGATTCTTTAGTATATTCATGGAGTTAATACTGCTGCAGTAGCTAGAAATAGAAACAGTCTAGAAAGATCTCTATTTACTGAAGTATTTAGTATCGATCTAGATCAGAATGCTGGGGAAGAATTCAGATCACACCCCAGAGGGAGCCATTCCGGTAGCATTTCAATGGTCCATACTGAAAAATGGGACCAAGGAAATTGCCTCTAGTATTCTTCCTATATGAAGAACTCCTGAAACAAGTCTATCCCCCAGCCTGGCCATGTTCAAAAGAGCTCTGAACATGATTTGCCCTTTCCTAGGCCTTGGGTTAGACTCCTATATATTTGATTGCCTTTCAATGGTTGTTTCTTTTGAGTATTTTGTTTCTCAATTTTATTGTATAATTGTTTTTACCACGTACAGCAACACTTGTTGCTTGGGTAATTTCATACATTTGTAAATTTAACAGAAATAAATAGAATACCTTAAAGGTTTCAGATATAATTGGAATTCGCAGGACAAGTGATTATCTTGTAAACAAATGTCAACATTGTCTCACAAACAAACAAATAAATAAATTAAAAGACATAAAAATCTGAGAACGATCAGGTACAATAGTTTATGTTTCTCTGCTAAGCTGCCTAGGGGTCTTCCGTTTGTTGTATTATTAAAAATACATATAAAAATATTGTTGAGCATTTTAAATTTCAATAAGTGTTTACTGAATTTTTATCAACCTTAATAAAGATTAACATTGTGTTTTTTACCTGCCTTTAATAGAGGAAAAGAACAGTTCATTTGACATGGCTGTCTAAGAGCAAGTAAATTCTGCTTCAGGTGTCAGATCTTAAGAGTAAAGTACTGACAATTGGCAAGAGTTATAAAAGTCAAATAACCATAAGTCATTTTTTTATTTTTGTTTTACTGCTTTAATAAAGAGAAAGGAAGAAATAAAAAAGATTAAAAAAGAAAAATAACTAAAGGTAATAAGAAAAATAAAACATACGTACTGTGTATATGCATGTATGTGTATGTGTATTTATACAGTATATATAAAATCTAAAAGTATGTTCACATCTTTAAACCATATTTACCATAAACCTTAAGTTCAGTTCATACCTATCTGTACCTTAAGATTTTCTAATGAAGCCTTCCTCAAGGTCTTCTTATCAAATAAGGTGAGATGGCTGTTTAGTAGGAAGAATCATTATGAGCTGGGCAGTCTATAAATTTGATTTATAAATAAACAAAATAATTCAAACCAAAATGGAACAATAGTGAGATATATAAATATTCCATCAATTTATATTTCAGACATTAACAATTTATTGGAGGTGTCCAATAAATATGTTTTTTTTACAAAGTTAATCAAAGTGGATTTCGAGTAACTTGGTATTAATTTTAAGGAACTCTGAGAATTGGTGACTAAATAATTATTCCCTATAAAGTTGAGACAAGATTTTAAGAAAGTTTGTTGAGTATAATTGGAATAGTTATGAAAAATTAACAGATAATTTTTATATCTAAATCTTTGTAAGTTTGATGCACATGTAGGCAATTCAGGAGACTTGGAGAGCACTGGTCAATTACATCCTTTCTAGATTTTCATCTGCTGCATGTGAGTTGGTGTTTTTGAAATCTGAAACTAGACTGAATTATTCATAGGGACTATTGTGGTTGGAAGTTAAAAAAAGAAATTGAAATCTTGCAAGTACAATTTTTCATTCAGTGAAATGCTTTTGATTTCTAAGCTTCATATTAAAATATATTTCTGCTTTCAGCATTTATACATGACTGAACAAATAATTTATGCATTTAATAAAAGCAAATGCTTTACACATTCAAAGTATGCAGTGTCTTAGGATTCAGACACTGAGCTTGTGTTATTCTTGAACAACATTTTAGTTGGGCTGAAATAGATCTTTCAGATCTTTTCCCTCCCTAGTGAACAGATTCATAAGCACCCAAATGTATGCTCTTTATTAGGAAGCCCCCCCCCCCGAATTTGTTTTTACATAAAAGCAAGGCTTATGCTTTCTAAATCTCTGCCTTTGCGAATGTCTGCAAGGTTAGGAAAGTCAGTGCCCTTTCTGTCAAGAAGGTCCACAGCTTTCTTTTATGTTATTTCATAATTAAATAAATCTGCTGGGAGAAGTCATTCATTATTTGGAGTTAAGATATCAGTATGTCTGTCAGAAGATAATGTGGACGGCCTCAACCAAATGGCCGGTGTGGTGTAATGGGTCTTCTTCTTCTTCTTGTGCCATACCGGTTATCGGACGTTGGCGATCATGTTGGCAATCCTATTTTTATCAGCAGCCACACGAAAAAGTGCTGCTGAGGTTTGTTCAAACTAGTCCCTTAGCTTTTGAAGCCATGATGTTCTTCTTCTGCCTCGTTTGCCTTCAATCTTTCCTGGAGGATTAAATGGAGTATGCCGTATTTTTCTGGATGTCACATCACATGTCCGAAATATTCTAACTTTCATTTTTTAATGAAAGGCGGCTTATCACTAGACTTATCATTAGGTGTAATGGTTATGATGATGAATTAGGAGGAGGGTGAGCCAAGTTGTAGTCCACTCTCTGCCATGGAATTTCATAGGTTGACTTTTCACTAGTCACTCTACCTCAACTCAACATATCGCATTGAGTGGTTGTTGTGAAGAGAAATAGGAGGAGAGAGCACTTTGATGCCACATTGAGGTTCAGTTGAGAAGATGGGATATAAATCTAAAAAATAAATAGGCTAAGAAGCACTCCTAAAGCAAAACAAATCCAGACAGAATCTATTCAAAATTGCTGTTCAACAATAAACATTGAGATAACCTGCTAATATAGTTCTTGGTAATTATTCTAAGAAAATGATGTATAAAGAATGCATACATCATCCCTTCAAGGTCTTAGCAGCAAAGAGAATTCAGGATCACTGTCTCTTTTCCCTAGTCATCAACACATTTGAACAATGTTATTGGTTATCCTGGGCAAATACATACTGCTTTTTCTGTTGCTTGTCAGTTCTTCTTCAGTTTTACAAAAAAATCTGCTTTAGACATTCTTTAGAGGAAAAAGAGAATTTTAGCGAAATTCTTATCAGCGATCTATGATGTTCTTGCACACATTGGGTTATAAAGTGGCTGAAGGTATTGTAAGATTATCATTATGACCTCTACAATCATCATGACTCAGTGGTGGGATTTAAATATGTGAACAACTGGTTCTCTGTGTGGATGCCGCTTCCAGAAGTCCATTCTGGGCATGGGGAACACAAAATTAGCTACCGGTTTTGCCAAAGTGGTGTGAACTGGCTGAATCCCACCACTGTCATGACTCCTCCATTAGCCTGCCATCTCCCTGGCTTCTCATAAATTCCAAGGGAAAATATCATGAAATATGTATCATGAAAATAGCCCTCCCATTGGGTGGTGTTCAATCATGATGTCATAGTTTTTGCTAAATAGGGAATCATGTCCTTGAGAATCTCTCAGGAGATTCAGTTTCTTTGCTTACAAAGTTGGTGGTGGGTTTTAAAGGAGTATTTGGTGTCCAACTAGTTAGAAGGTAAAGTTGTACCCATGCAAGCAATATTAATCTAGATGTCAGGTTTTATATCAATTCAGGGGAAATTGATATACAATATTGATGCGCAACAATGTTGTACAATATACAAATTGATATACAACAATACAGAGCAGCACTGGAGACTTTGTTTTCAACCATTTAATTTCCAAAATGGTATTATGATTAGTAAAGAACAAATTCTTTTGAAGGTGCTCCTACTTCATTGCTCTTAACATACAAATTATTTACTCAATAGGCTATAAAATTCTATGCAAAAAATCTTTACATAGAGATATTTTTCTTAAAAAATTAACTTGCAGCGGCATACAATTGAATAGCGCTCCTGGAGCCATTACAGAAGTGCTTGACATGGATGCCTACAATTTGTTTTATCAATCACTTCTGCATAGCTGCTCTGAGGTTAGTGAAAAACACATTAATGAGCATGATTAGTTTGCTGCCTTAAAATAATGAAAAGGGGGGAAATGACTAGTTTCATTGGAAGTAAAAAGCCAAATAGATCCAGTTTGGTATAGTAGTTAAAGTGCTGGCCTAGAAACCAGGAGACCAGTCCCGCTTTAGGCATGAAAACCAACTGGCTGATTTTGGGCAGGTCGCTCTGTTTCAGCTCAGCCCACATCATAGGGGAAAAACACGAGATGCAAGGTGTATTAGGTATCTGTACCAACTTGAGTTATTTATAAAGTAATAAAGGCAGAATAAAACCCAATAAATAAACAAATACAAAATTAGTATTTAATTGTAGGAATCAAGGACAGTTATTTAACACAATCACAATCAGTTTGATAGTGACTGAATGATCATGATTTGAATGAACCTAGCCACCTGATGTGTTTTATGATTTCCTATCATTTTTACCACAGCAGATCTATAAAAGGAGAGGAGAAACTTTCAAGGATGACAGTAGATTTTTCTTTTTCTGCAAACTACCTGGGTCATATCACAGCAGCTTTGATTAATTTCAGTTATTAATTTCAGCCATTTCAGCGAAAATGAAGCAGGATTGGATTTAGTACTTAGATAGGAGACCACCAGGAAATTCCAAAGGTGTAGGTGTGATTAGAATACACTTCCTCAAAAAAAGCAGTAGTAAACCGTTTCCATATTTTTGCCAAGAGTCAAGCTTGATTTTGTCTTTTCTATGCAAATGTTGAAGGGGGAGGAAATGTAGACTTTAAAATATTACATTGATGACAAAGCTTTTGTTTTTGTTTTTAATCCATTGCACATTATACCGGAATAAATTTCATCACACATCAGGAACAATCTGAAAAATAAAATGGATTATTTGGCTATATTTTATATTTTCTTCTGAAGCTGCGGAGTTGTGGCTTCATGACACTACTTCTGCCATCAAATTTGAGATGGTTTAATGAATTTTCCTCCCTTAATGAATGGATGAGTGGATTCAAGAATGCCATTTCCTGACCTTCCTGACTATCTCTGGGTTTCCCCCCTCTTCATCATGGTTGACTGCTTTTTAACCAAGTTATAGGTGACGATTGCACATCTATTCTAGCAAGTGGTTGGTCAATTCTGGAAACAGGTTTTTGTCTGATCTGGCGAGACATCTTTTTGTCTTTAATTTTAGGGATGAGCAGTTACTTAGTTCATTCTTTGATACAGATCGTCCAAATTACAATATTCTTTTAAAAACAGATTAAAGAAAACTTTAGATATTTTTTTTTTTAAAAAAGGCGAATGGCACAGCGATTCAGCCATCTATGTGAAGGGACTTTGAGAATTGGGGCTTCGAAATCTGCATTTGAATGTTTGAGTATTCCAGTCAAGAACTGGGACTTTAATAATAATAATAATAATAATAATAATAATAATAATAATAATAATAATAATAATAATAATAATAATAATGATGATGATGATGATGATGATGATGATGATGATGATGATGATGATGATGATGATGAAGTTGGAAGGGACCTTGGAGGTCATCTAGTCCAACCCCCTGCTCAGGCAGGAAACCCTATACCATTTTGGACAAATGGCTGTCCAGTTTCTTCTTAAAAACTTCCAGTGTTGGTGCATTCACCGCTTGTGGAGGCAGGTTGTTCCACTGGTTAATTGTTCTAACCGTCAGGAAGTTTCTCCTTAGTTCTAGCAACTTTATTGTTGCTGGGCGGATCTCATCTCAGACGGCTGAAGGGACAGTTTGGGCTGCTCCACCATGGAAGAGCTACATACCTTTGAAAAGGGCTCATTAGGATGCACTTCATTCCATTCATTGCTTGAATAAAACAGAAGGGGGAAAAGCCTTGGTGATTATTCCATTTTTTAAAAAAAATGTGCAAAAATTAAAACTAAGAGAACTTTCTAGTTTTACTAAAAATGAAGATAGATCTAGCTGCTATATGTCATTAGCAAACTTATCTAATCAATTTTCTTAAAAAATAAAAGACCTAAGCAGTATGTTGCTCTTAATTGCAACATGGTTGATTATTCTTGTGCTACGCTACTTAAAATAGCTTTGCTGAGCAGCAGTTATGCAGAGAATGATTTGTTTTACATAGGCATGCAGGCACTGTCAACGCTTTACACATTATTTTGACACAATTGATCTGCCCTTAATTTCAGTTTGTTAAGGTTTTATATTAGTGAAAAAAAGGAGGTGTCAACTGTGCAAAAAAAAAAAAGATCTAATTTCTAAGACTTCGTTTTTATTATTATCACATAATGTTCAATAATCCAGCAAGCTTTTTTTCTAAAGATACACAGTTTTGGGGGTAGTAGTGACACTACGATTTTAAAAGAGATTAAGGTCAGCCCATTAAAAAGAAAGATCAGAGAAAAAAAGTCATAAGTCAATATTATTTCAACAGCATTTAACCTTTTTCCATTTTGTTCTGATGTGCCATTGTTCCTGTATTAAATGTGTGATAGTATTACAATTCTATCTATTTTCTATCACAAAAACC
>NW_015389771.1:63023-65924 GCF_001527695.2 Protobothrops mucrosquamatus | reverse complement strand
ATTAACAATTTAACTACAATTTATCGCTTTCAACAAAAGATTTATCTTATATCAGAAGAGAAATTCCCAGGGGAACCATTTCGGAGAGAGGATTCCGTTGGATCCTCCAGCTTGGATTCCTCAGGGAGAGCCATCTTCCTTTGTTCCAGGAGGTACTGGCGAGAGCCTCAGCTGCATAGAGTATCCCCTGCAATCAGCTAATCTCCATCGCTCAAGAAGCATAGGAAGGATTCCCCCGGGACCGGTGAGTAATTTCAGCCGTAAGGCACTTCCAGCGGCTGGGGAACCCTTGGGGACACCCTCCTACGCCCTCGCCGTTAATACGGCCGGCAGGATTTCCCTCGGGTGGGAGGATTCCTAGGGAGGGGGTATTTCCCCAAGAATCCTCCGTTGCCAAAGTCTCCCTTCGGAGCCTCAACTCGCCCTGGCCGTTTTAAAACAGCCGGCAGGGTTTTCCCTTGCTCAGGAGGCCACCGAAGAAGGGGAATTCCCCACGTGGTCCTCCGCCGTTCATCGGCAGTCGGAGAGGATTCCCCCAAGCCGGGGAAACCTCCGGAGAAGAGATTCCCTCCGCGCGCGCGCAAGCCTTTTTTGCCGATCCGGCTCCGTAGAGCCTCCTGAGGGGACGGATTTCCCCGGATGGCTCAAAAACAAGGGATTCCCCCATGCAGTCTTCCGGAGAGGATTCCCCCAAGCCTGGGGAACCTCCGGAGAGGGGATTTCCTTGACGCTTCCCCAGCTCCGCAGAGCACTCGGAGGGGGAGGATTTCCCCGGAAGGCCCCAACAAGGGATTCCCTGGCAGCCTCACGAAGAGGATTTCCCCAGCCGGAGGAATCCCCGGAGAAGAGATTTCCACGCGCGCGCGCGCGCGCACATTCTTTGCTCCCGATTCATCCATCTCCGCAGAGGTGATAGGGAGGGGGATCCCCCTGTGGGACATATGGAGGGGGAATCCCCCGCGTTTCCTGGCAGAAGGGGAAGATCTCACCAGGCAGGGAGGGCTCAGAGGACGGAGATTCCTCTGCTCAGCCTCCCTGTCCTTTCTAACAACCGGAGAGGTTTCCACAAGCCAGGGAGCCTCCTGGACAGCAGCAAAGCCTATGAAGAGGGGGATTTCCCCCACACAGACTTCCATTCATTTCCTGAATTGGCAAGCCACGGAGAAGGGGAGTTTCCCCTCTCAGCCTCCCAGTCGCTCTGAGCTTGCATAGGATTAGGCTTCTCCATCGCTGTACTCCCTCACAGGGAAGAGGACGCTGGGCAGAGGAGGAGCAATAGGTCCTAGGACCAATCAATTAAGGACCCCAAGACCTTCCTAAGGGAAGAGGGCTCACAGCTACCACAGCTAACTCGCACTTTCCAATTCATTACAGCGAGCTGACTCCATCGCCGTGGGGAAGGCAAGCTCGTCCATATTGGGCGCATTGCCTCACTAAACCCTCCCCCCTCCTCACCTGGGTTGAATACATCACTGGGCTATTTCAGTAGAATTACAGCGCCAGAGGGGGGGCGCTTCTCACTGATTAAAGCCCTAAGAAGACGATCTGGTCAACCACCATGGCAGATCCAGCATCATCATCATCTTCATCATCCATGGAGGCCCCTGCAAAGAGGAAACAGAGTAGATCCTCATCCAGGGGAAAGCAGCCTGCCAAGCGTACTAGACCTGAGAGAGAAGCCCCACAGCTGTTGATCTCAGCACCAGCGAGCCCAATCTTCGAGCCTCTGTCTGCGCATTGCACNTTTGGGGGTAGTAGTGACACTACGATTTTAAAAGAGATTAAGGTCAGCCCATTAAAAAGAAAGATCAGAGAAAAAAAGTCATAAGTCAATATTATTTCAACAGCATTTAACCTTTTTCCATTTTGTTCTGATGTGCCATTGTTCCTGTATTAAATGTGTGATAGTATTACAATTCTATCTATTTTCTATCACAAAAACCAGAGCTACCATAGCGTTAATGTTAAGTGATTCCTAAAGCTAGTGAGATCTCCTTGCACAGAGCAGGAAACTGGTAGTGTTTGACATTTAAAATGACCTTAAACATAACTCAAATATGTGCTGACAATCCAAACACAACTGAGTCGCCCCCCCTCTTCTCTCTCTGCCCTGACCAAATCTTTTATTAAGAACATTGTCAGGTTAAGAAAACAAGAAGGTGAGACTCTAAACAGGCTAAAGCAAAACTGCTTGAGTTTATAGGAACATGCCAACTTGTTGTATTGCCTAGTACAGAAGTCTTCTTTTGTCAGTCAGCTAAACAATAACACAAGAAGTGCAGTTTTAAACAGCATGTGTGTCTGGAGTCGCAGGGGGAAGGGGCTCTTTCCCAGAGAATCTGTGAGTTCTATTCCCACCTTAGGCATAAAAAAATGGCTAAGTGCCTTTGGGCCAGTCTCTCCCTCTCAGCCCAATCCACTTCCCAGAGTTGTTGTGGGTAAAATAGGGGGAAGAAGTAGTAATATATTTGCTGCCGTGACTTACTTATAAAGAAATAATATGAGATTAGAAAACATATATAATAAAATAAATAAAGGCCTATAAAGTGCACATTAGGCACATGCTCAGATTTTATCATCATAAAATCAAAGATGTTGATGGGACTTGGAAAAAATACCATCTTTTTTTAAAAATCATCTTACTTTAGAAATTTCATCATCTCACATTTCTATGGGTTTGGTTGTTTAGACTCACAGAACATCTTTAACAATAAAATCTCAGTATTCCCTTATAAATATATTCATTATCCATTCCATTGCATCTTAAAATGACACATAAATTTAGATGCTTCTTTCAAAAGCTGCACACAGGAATTCTAAAGATAAGCTTCTAGCAGAAAGCATTTCACCATTTTCCAAATATACAGTGAAACAGGAAACATTAAATTATCATTATAGTGA
>NW_015389771.1:57696-61641 GCF_001527695.2 Protobothrops mucrosquamatus | reverse complement strand
CTTTAACAATAAAATCTCAGTATTCCCTTATAAATATATTCATTATCCATTCCATTGCATCTTAAAATGACACATAAATTTAGATGCTTCTTTCAAAAGCTGCACACAGGAATTCTAAAGATAAGCTTCTAGCAGAAAGCATTTCACCATTTTCCAAATATACAGTGAAACAGGAAACATTAAATTATCATTATAGTGAGTTGCCAGGAAATGTAGGGTAAATTATACAGCTTGATAATTATAAATATTATGAGAATTGAAGGCTTGACAATATTGCAATTCATCACTGTAAACATTCACCTTAAGAACAGGTTTGAAATTATTTTATCCCCTTTAGATATTTCCATTGCTGGCTAAATTCCAAATAGCAAATGATTCCCCTTGCTGGTATGTAGAGTAGAGAAAATTCCACACAATGTTGTGTGCAAAACTTTTGTAAGCAAAAGTTTGCATATTTTCTATAAAGGTTATAACTATTTTGTAACTCATTGGCAATTAGGAAATGTTTACAAAGTAGCCATAAAAAAGCAGAGAAACAAATTTGTGGGCAGCTGGTCACATTTAATGAAAGGCAAAAAAACCCATGTGAATAGAATATTTGTAGCTCAGAGTTGAACTGTGGAGTCCTTGGTGCTCTCTGAGCTTGGTTTTCTTCAAATTGTTTCATTACCCAACTAGGTAATGTCTTTAGTGCCAGCAATCTCACTCAGATACACAAGGATTAACACCAGGATTAGTACAAAACCAACAATCAAGCAATAAACAATATCCCAATCAAGGAACTACCAGTTCACACAATCAAGCAGTAAATGACAGCCTGATCAAGTACTGTAATCACCAAAATACTGCCACTAATATTGACATGGCAAGCCACTGGTGTATAAACTGAAAGCAAATATCACTCCCTTCTAGCACTGATTATGTTACCTATTGGGCAATAAAACATCTGCAAGAAAATAATCAAGCTCAGAGAGCACCAAGGACTATATAGAAGCCGGTGTTTCCCTATGTAATATTTTATCTTTTGGAAGATATTAGGGGTGTATTTTACAATTGTTGTCTGTGCATGTGGCTTAGATTTCAGCTTTTTTTCTAGCTTCCTAGAAATGAAATATCAGAAATAAATGCATACTGAGGACACAAGCTATATATGCTCACTGCTTGCTTCCTACCCATTCTAGGCAATGCTCCCACACATAATATATGTGTGGCCAAATATATTTGGGTGGTACCTACAGTGGTGCTGAACAATTTGTGAACTCTTTTCAATTTTCAGTATAAAGTTTTCTTGACAGTGGACAGTGGGATTCAAACTCTTTGGAAATATTTTTGTAAGCATTTCCAGCCTGGTAAGCATATGCAACTGTTTTTTTGAAGGTCCTATGAAGTCTCCTTTGTTTCAGCCATGGCACACATACATATACTGGGCAGAGATTTGATACTGAATACACCAGAATTCATATCTGACTATAATCCTATTGATTGAAACATCTGCCCGTAATTTTCCATTCAAATAAACTAATAATCCTAGAGGTTCACATACTTTTGCCACAAAATAGTTTTGGATAGTTTTCCTCAATGAATAAATGAACAAGCATAGCTTTTTTGAGTGATTTGTTTAATTGGGTTCTTTATATCTAGTTTTAGGAGTTGTGTGGAGAACACATCACATTTAGATCATATTTGTGGGGGCTAAATTGTATGATGAACCTTTAAGGGAACTAGGTATGTTTAACATAATGAAGAGAAGGTTTGGGGGTGACATTATAGCCATCTTCCAATACTTGAAAGACTCTCACAGGGAAGAGGGGGCCAATTTATTCTCTGTAGCACCTGAGTGTAGGACAAGAAGGAATGGGTGGAAGCTCACCAGAGGGAACTATGGAGGAATTTCCTGACAGTGAGAACGATTAACCTATGGAGCAGCTTATGTCCCAGAGTTGTGGGTGCTCCATTACTGGAGGTTTTCAAGAAGAGATTGGACAATGATTTGTTCAGGAAGACTCCTGCCTTGGGCAGGGGGTTGGAGTAGAAGACCTCCAAGGTCCTTCCAGTCCTATGGTTATATACTGTATATGCAGAAATACTTTGCAAAAGATTTCACCAAATTTTAGTCCAACTGGATCTATCATCGTCTTACATTAGTGGTTCTGTCACGTTTTGTCAGCTTCTGGGCAAGATGCCAGCTGCTTCATCATGACTGCCTTCCTTTCCCCATGCCTTTTTTGTTTTCTTCATCACCAGCTGTCCATTCCCATAACCCCAGTATCCTGGTTGCTCCATTGTTCTCTCTCTTCCATCTTATCATGTACTAGGAAACAGGACCATTCATAGTATTTAGTAAGCTAAGCACACTGTTGCCAAATTTCAGCCACATCCACAATCTTTATTTCCCCAGTGGGGCATTTTAGACAAATCAAGATGAAGGGCACACCTTGAGTTTGCTGCATTGACTACTTGTCCAACTAGATATTGGAAATGCTTAAGAGGAAGGTGCCAGGCATCCGCTTTATTAAGTAATGGTCTGTCTTAGCTGTTGACAGCATCAACACCAGCCACTATTTCTTCAAATGGGATGTTTTGGACTTTAGTCCAGCCAAGTGGAACCAGTGTTTTGTGGAAAACACATCCATCACTGGGCATACCCATCTGGCAAAAGGATAAACATAATATCAATAAATAACTGCATAGTGCTGAATTGCATGTCTTAGAACAGGGATAAATAATCTACAGGTTGGCGTAGTTCCCCAGTTACTTTATTTGTATCTGGTGAAGTAGCTTATTTATTTATCTATCATATTTAAGAACCACCCATCTCCCTTGCAGATGGACTGTAGGTTGTGTACAATAAAATATCAAAAGCATGAATCAGTATACAAAATTTTAAAGTCAAGGAATATTAAAATTAAAAGGCAGGATGAAGGGATCAGGCATCAAACAGTTCCACAGCTGTATGCTCCTCTGTTTGCCCCAAGCAAGGCTGTAGAGCCATGTTTTTACACCTTTCCTGAAGGCCAGGAGAGCGTTCCACATGGCAGAGGTGATGAGGCTGATGTAACGGGGTGAAGACAGTAGCATTGGTAGCCTGGGTGCATGATATGTAGGCTTTAAATGTCATAACCATCACTTTGAGTTGGACCCAGAAGCAGACCAATAACCAAGGCAGTTTATGCAGCAGAGGTATTACATGCATTCAGATGCTCAAGGAACATGTGTACGTGTATAAGGTCTGACATCTGGAATGCTTTAGAAATTAAATCACCCAAATAACAGTTATCCATATGTCAGGATGTTAGGACGTTGTACATGTTTTATCATTACCGTGCTTCTTTTTTTGTTTAATTTTTCTGTGTGTTTAATAAGAATGGCTAGATGGATATGCAATTTTCATTTGAAAGATCCTTGGAATTTTTAACATAAGTTAATAAGCTGGCCTTCCTGTCTTGGAAAGAACCTTTCTGAAAGAGGAAGGAAGGAAGGAAGGAAGGAAGGAAGGAAGGAAGGAAGGAAGGATGGAAGGAAGGAAGGAAGGAAGGAAGGAAGGAAGGAATCAAAATTAGACAGGGGCATCTTCTGCATGGAAAGTTTTGAGTGGGGGTAGGAGTGACAATATCTCATTCCATAGTTCTCAAATCCAGATTCCTAATGGCAGTACAAAATAGAGAAAATTATTGTAGGGATCAAATATAAATTGGAGCTGAATCTATGCATAGAGGACAAATTCATTCAATTATAGCATTTGTAAGAATGCTATCAATTTTAACATATGTAGATGAACCCACATCCAGTTACATGCCAAACACCCACTTCTTGAAGTTTTTGGTTACCACTCACACTTTATGACAGGAGTGTCAAACTCACAACATCATGTGACGTGTCGTGACGTATCGTGACTTTTTTTCCATTACCGGCAATGGGGTGGGCACGGTTTCAGCATGATGCATC
>NW_015389771.1:42078-56315 GCF_001527695.2 Protobothrops mucrosquamatus | reverse complement strand
TTGAACAACACTTGAAATGCTTCTGTGTTACAGTGTCATCAATATTGCTCAAGAGAAGTTTATTAAAATGAAAACTGTCGTGACAAGGCTTGATAAAATTACATTTAAAAAGAAAAAGGGAAATATCTGAGTTGCTCGCAAAGAGCCTTTGAAGTGTTTTTAATCTAAATAAAGTCACAAGTTATAGAATCAACTTATTACTAGCAACTGTTGAATGCAGATTAAAACATCAAGAAACAGCTTGCAATCCCCATTCTGATTAATAGAATGTTTTATTTCAGGCCCTTATCTGCTTTTCCCACCACTAAACATGAGTTCACTGGCACAAGGATACTTTGTAGAAAACGAGAGAGAGAGAGAGAGAGAGAGAGAGAGAGAGAGAGAGTTACAACTACCCAATTACAAAATGCATCTAAATCATATCATCCTGAATGGTGGATAGATGTATGTGTATGTTTTATACACCATATAAAACATAAATAACACAAATTTCACTCTATAAAACATGTACTGTACCTACTTACCATTGTCACAAGATAGGCACAATTTTCCAGCTGCGAAAGCATCCCCTGTGGCGAAAAAAAGTTCCAGGCCGCAATATATTCCCCTAGACTACATTCATTTTTTCACCTCCAGGGTTGCTTCTGGGTCTACTTATTGAATCACATTTTCTTAATTGAGAATTTACCTTCCTCCTGTTGCTGGAACCAAGATCTGCTTCAGGCCAATTAAGGACAAAAACAACCTTTGTTGTTGTTGTTGTTAATTGCGAAGTCGTGTCCGACCCATCGCGACCCCATGGACAACGTTCCTCCAGGCCTTCCTGTCCTCTACCATCTTCTGGAGTCCATTTAAGCTCATGCCTACTTCTTCAGTGACTCCATCCAGCCACCTCATTCTCTGTCGTCCCCTTCTTCTTATAATAGTAAATGAGCATGCTTAGTCAATTGCTCCACTACCTGCAAGGTAGAGTTTCCTAGTGGTGTTCACCTAGTAAAAGCTAATGCTAAGAAGTGGGGAGCAGAAGTCAAGCTGAAAGAATTTTGTCTTTTTTTCAGAAACTGCTGGAAAAGTTGCAAATGCAGTGCTAATTCTGTTGGTGAAGTTGGATTTGGAAAATGCACTTCACTGAACTCACCTGAACTCATAAGAATTGCATGTGCAAAATCACACTTAGTAAATGGCAGTTTACCCAGGCATTAAAAAGAATAGGGAAAAAAATATGCTTCTGCAGATGGTTTTGTATTGACCAGAAAAACAGTGGTAGTGGTGGTGGTGGACATCTGTGTTAAGGAAAATGCAATCTTATATTTGTTTATTTGGGATTAAGCCTCCTCATTGAGACTCACATCTACTATTCCTATATTAAAGGTCTCAAAAGGTAGAAGCAAGGAATAGAATAGAATAGAATAGAATAGAATAGAATAGAATAGAGAATAGAATAGAAAATAGAATAGAATAGAATAGAATAGAATAGAATAGAATAGAATAGAATAGAATAGAATAGAATAGAACAGAACCTTGGAGGTCTTCTAGTCCAGTCCCCTGCTCAAGAAAAGTGACTGTCCAGTCTCTTCTTAAAAATCTCCTGTGATGGATCGCCCACAATTTCTGAAGGAAGCTGGTTAATTGTCCTCACTGTTAGGAAGTTTCTCCTTAATTCCAGGTTGCTTCTCTCTTTGGTCAGTTTCCAACCATTGTTTATTGTCCTGCACTCTGGTGCTTTGGAAAATAGTTTGACCTCCTCTTCTTTGTGGCAGCCCCTCAAATACTAGAATATTGCTATCATGTCATCCCTATTTCTTTTTTTCTTTAGACTAGCCAAACCCAAGTCCTGCAGCCATTCTTCATATGTTTTGGTCTCCAGGCCTTTGATCATTTTAGTTGCTCTTCTGTGAACTTTTTCAAAGGTCTCAACATCTTTTTTGTAGTATGGTGACCAAAATTGGTTGCAGTATTCCAGGTGTGGTCTTACTAGGGTTTTATAAAGCGGTACTAATACTATGTGTGATCTTGATTTTATGCCTCAGCTTATGCAATCCAGGATTGTATTAGCTTTTTTGGCTGCTGCTGCACACTGCTGGCTCATAGTCAAGTGATCGTCCACTAGGACTCCAAGGTCCCTCTCACAGTTGCTGTTTTTGAGCCAGGTCTCGCCTAATATGTAGTTAAACCTTTGATTTTTTCTGCCTAAATGTAAAACTTTGCTTTTCTCCACATTGAAACTCATTTTGTTGGGTAGGGTCCATTGTTCAAGTTTGTCAAGATTTTTTTGGATCCTGAGCTTGTCTTCTGGGGTGTTGGCTATTCCTGCCAGTTTGGTGTCATCTGCAAATTTGATGAGTTCCCCTTCTATTTCCTCATCTAAGTCATTAATGAAAATATTGAAGAATACTGGGCCTAAGACAGAGCCTTGTGATACCCCACTGCTTACTTCTCTCCATGTGGATGAAGTGCCATTGAGGACTACTCATTGAGTATGGTTTGTCAACCAGCTACAGATCCATCTGATGGTGTTGTTGTCTATCCCACTTTTTGCTAGCTTACTAAGCAGCAGGCTGTGGTCTACTTTGGCAGTATAATGGACTACAAATCCTTCATCATGGCTTTCATGTTGCCAGTACTACCTCCCCAGATGGCCTCCAATATTCCCTGATTACATTAAGAACTGAATTGAATTTATCACTATCTCAAAAGCTCCCTTTCCTCTTCTAAATCTTGAGAGACAGAGTGGATCTGGATGGGTAGGAATGGGAGAAACCATTGATTGACTATGTGCCATCAAGGTGTCTTGAACTATGGAGCAGAAGAAAATACTCATTCTGCTATGTGGGGTACATTGAAGTAATAATCTCCAATTCAGCCTGAGGGATAATACTATTTATTTAGACACACTCTATCAATTCTCAATAGTAATACAAAGGACAGTGTTTTGTACTCTATCTGTGCAAGTCCAAACTACTAAGAGTTGTTTCTGAACTAGTTTGAGAAGGAACATTATTAAGGGAGTAAGGCTCTTGACAGACGTATTATCCAAGAGATGAAACTAATAGTGTCAGCTTATTTGCCTTTTTCAGTGAACTTGAATACATCTGGTGTAAATCTAATTATAACTTCCTTTCAATAAAGGCACTTGAACCAATTGCTTAGTACCTATAATAGCCAAATTCTTCAGCTGGTCATTTGTGGCACCTTCAAGGACAAATTCAACATTCTTACCCATTTTTCTAACACACAATCTGTGGAGGGTGTCTCTTTGAAAGCTTCAGCATTTTCCATTTTTTAAAAAAGGCAATTTGGTTCATGAATTGCTCTGTAGCGGTCAATGACTGCTTCTTGGCAGTTTCAGAAAATATGTCAAATTTCTCTTAGAAAATATTTCTGGTTGGGTGAAGCCAAACTTCCAGTTCATTTTCTGCCTAGGTTGCTCTTCGTATTCCAAGTCATTAAAAGTGGGTAAAGTAGAAAGTTCAGTATTTGGAGAAATGGCATTGGTTTACCTGTATACTCTCAACCAGTCCAGTTCCTAGGAGTAAAGCAAGCCAAAATAAGAAGATGGAAGATGGATGAGTCTTCTATCCACCTGCTTGTGTTGGCTTCTTCAGCTCATTTTGGCAAAAAAGAGTGAAGGATAATGGGCTATGAAACCATAATGCACCTCAGTTGTATCAAGGACACTTTTGCTGTAAAGTTTCAATTGGATAGCAAAGGCAGCAAAAAAAAATAGAGTGGTGATAACTATGGAAGTTCTAGCCATCTCCTAGATTGATTCCTATTCTGAATGGACTTCTTTCTTTCCAACTCAACAGAAGGTTGGAAATAACTTACGAAAAGGACCTTGCAATTCTAGCTGCATAATTGTTGATGAGCAGGATTACTCACAGGAAGCTGTGTTCAACAGGACAGAATGTGATGTGACAGGAGAGGGAGCCAAAAGAAAGATTAAGCTCAAAATGTTAAGTTCTACGAAACCCTGCCCCTTCGTCCTGGTTCATGTGATGCAAAATGGAGTTTCTGTTAAAGATTGGAAGCAATTCCATAAGCCATGCTCTGCATAATTTCCCTACGTGGTTTAAGGATGCAACAATATACAGAATGCAAATGGCTCCAGTCCACAGTTCAAGCTATCTGTTTTCATTTTGATTTTCCTTTCAGAGACCCAGTTTGGTTAAGATGCTGACCTAGAATCAAGGAGATTGTGAATTCTAGTCCCACCTTAGGCAGAAAAGCTGGCTGGGTGACTTTGGGCCAATTACTTTCTCTCAGTTCAACCCATCTCATAGGGTTGTTGTTGTGGGAAAAATAAGAGGAAGAGGAAGTATTGTGTGTGTTTGTTGCTTGAGTTATTTATAAAATAAATAATTATAAATAAAATTTACAGTGCACTTCTCTTTTGTGTCTGTCATAGGAAGAATTTTAATTACTATTCTGTATCAAGGCGTAGGGCAGTGACGGCAAACCTTTTAGAGACCAAGTTCCCCAAAACTGGCCCTGCCCCCGCCCCCACTCCACTCCACTATCTTCAAAACTGTGGTCTAATCTTCAATCTTCAATTCCTACTATAGCATTTATCAGATGATTTGCTACCTTTGTGAATATGTTTCCTTCAGAAATCAAAGAAATATACATTTCCAGTATCAGGTAGCTTTGTCTTTAGCATACATACTTACTTATTGAAAAAGAACATGTGAAGCAAAGATTTGAACTCTATGAATATTCACCCCCAACTCCAGTTACAACTAATCTGACAATTCTTTGGATTGGACCCTGCAAAGAAATTGAGGACATTCTACTGTCATTTATAATCAAATTTGGTAATAAAGACTTAGCAGTTAGTTAAAAGCCATTAGAAATAATAAAATAAACAATTACCTAGTATTAGGATTTATGGTCACAATTTGGGGTTGAATTTCTCTGGGTTATTGTACAATATTCCTAGACATGGATAAAATCATCTTGACAAATACAATACTGACCCTGTTATAATGCTTTCAGTATCCTGCTATAATTTCTCCTCTGCAGCTTGAGCACGTGGTATTTCTCTGCTAATAGCTGACAAGTCTTGAAAAGCTCAAAAGCATGACAACCAGAGCTTGTTCTGAATTTAATATGACTTTGCTTGCATTGCACGCAGTAAGCGGTATCTCTTTTTCATGTTCATTGAAAACATGACATACAAGATACAGAGACAAGAAAGAGGAGAACTAAATTATTGAGGGAGGGGAGGTATGTGCACGTTCTCTGTGTGAGTCTGCATTTCTCTCTCCAAACTCTTCCATGAATAATGCAATTCATGGCTGAAGATGGTATAATGCTTGCATGTTTGAAGAAGAGAAGGGTTCTTGGGCAGTTTTTCAGTTTTGTTAATGGGCATGAAAAGGATTCCTGTGATCCTGGGAAAGAGGGCTTAATTGTTCTTAACAAGGGGTGCTGTTCAACAGCAGGAGAATAAACTTCAGATGGAGGGTGATCATAAAATATGGATCACAACTTCATTACACAAACTACACCATCTATATACTTGCCTCCGGTGTCAAAATACAAATATAGAAGACTAGGATTGAATTTGACATTGCAACAACTTTGTAGTTATTTTTTGTGTCATTGTGATTTGTACCTGTGAGGAAGAGCTTGGTTTTAATGTTCAAGTCATAAATCATGATTAATGATATTATGAATACTGTAATTGATATACTGTAGCTAATTCAATGTTATAACTGTATTTATTTGAAAATAAAACTAAGCTTCAATCATGGCCATTTTCAACTTCCTACAAAACCCAGTGCTCAACTTTGCTCTACTCATGGTCTCTCATGCCCAAGTCATCCCCCGAGTGGACTACTGTAACACACTCTACATGGAGCTTCCTAGAACTATCCAGAAGCTTCGGCTGGTACACAATGCACCAGCCAAATGACTAGAATTGCTCGAGAATGGCTAGAGTTGCTCGAAAGTGAGATGGGAACATATAAATTGAATAAATAATAAATACCCTACTCCTTGCTCTGTGAACTACTACACTGGTTGCTAGTTTAATTCTGGGTCTAATTCAAAGTGCTGATTTTGACTTTTAAAGTCTTTCATGGCAGGGATTGGATTATTTGAGGGACCACCTCTTCCCAATTACATCTGCCAGTCCCTTCAGATCCAGCAGAATTACAAATAATAAACCAAGAGAGTGACCTGGATAATTCTTTTATACTGAGTTTACAAAAGAAGTTTGATCAAGCTTTGATAAATCTTGTGAGAAGGGCCAAAAAAGAAATAAAGAGAAATCAAGTCAACTATGTAACATTACAATGTAATATAATTAACACTAACTCGAATGGATGAACAATTAAGATGCTTAGACATAAAAGGAAGGAATATAAAGCTGGTTTATTTGTTCAAGATTAAAATAGCTATATTATTAATTCTGACAACCTTTAATGACTTTTGGTAACCACAGAACTGAAATGATGATACTTTATAGATTTGCTTATAGATAAGAGATGAGACATAAATGGGATGAAGATATCATTGGTTAAAAAATTAAGAGGAAATGAAAAGCTACCAAAATAGTTTATATTTGTAGTGATGAATGTTGGAAGTCACTTTAATATATTCTTATTTTTCTTTCTTTCTTTTTTTTATTTTTTATTTTGTATTAGGTATGGTTTTATCTCTCAATATCATCCCCTGAATATTTTAGCTTTTGTGGCAGTAATATTTATATAGTTTACCATTTTCTCCCAAAACTTACTAAGTGTAGGAATTTTAAAAACATATATTTTAAGAAAGTATTGTCCTTATTACGTATCCAACAAACTGCTATGCTAGACCATCCTTTTTTATACAAACATAATAGAATTCAGTAAATTCTAGATATTATTTTTGTTGTATAAATTGTACCCCATCACCGCTCATCATCTGCATATCAAATTGATTTATGGATATATTTAAATGAAGTAATCATAATAGTAACACTAATAATTATGTTTTTATTATTATTAATTCATAATTATGTGCCTAACAATAACTAATAATAAAGTTTTTAGTATTAAAAATTTAACTAGTTCTAGTATTAGCATTCTAGTTATTCAAGTATCTTATTCTAGTATCTTTAATTATCACTCTCAGAGGCTGAAAATATTGTTGGTCCCAACAATGTTGTTAATAAAAGTTGTAGATGTAAATATTACCAGTAAGTTACCTCTCATAGATAATATTTGTCTCTTAGCATAGCATATGTTAAAAACTCATTCTCATCTTCTATCAATTGACCCAAAAATCAATATTCTGCTTTCATCCAGTGTTTCATATCACTATGTTTTCTCAGTTTTTAAAGTTGGATTTTCCCATTAAAGTCAATTTAGCATGGGAATAAGGATTAATTTTTAGATGTTATATCCTATACCCTTTTAAATAGTGTAAATGTTTCCAGAGATAATAAAAGGTCTATTGTATTTAGATCCTGTCCATCCAACCCAATGAACTATATATGTGTATTCCGAAGTTGCCCAATTCTGAAAATTAACACCAATTGTTGATTTCCAGTATTTAATACAAGTAACCTTAATGATATAGCTCTAGATTCAGAAAAAAATATTTTCTCCATCATTAATTGGTGATTGCATTTTCTGTAAAGATATTCTTGGAATTGAAGAACCCCATACAAATTTTGTAAAAGAGTTTCAAAATTTTCCATATATTTGAACAGAAATTCATCTCAGAATATAAATTAATCTGGGGATACTAATATTCATTCTAAAAGCGTTCAGTTAATGGAATATCCTGCTATTTTACTAAAGACATCAATCATTTGCATTAACACTGGAACAGAAGTATGAGGTTTAAAAATAAACAGAGTAATATCATCTGCAAATAAAATCAATTTATTTTTAACTAAATTATTTACTGATCCATAAATCTCCCTATGTTGTCTAATAGTCAAGGGTTCCACACAAATACCAAAAAGCAAGGGTGAAAGTGAATATTCTTGTCTGGTTCTAATGAGAAAGTAGCAGAAAATATGCCATTAACCTTTACTTTAGATATGGGTGACTCATATAATATCTTGATCCATTTTATGAATTTGAATCTGAACCTTTTTTAAATACAGCAAATGAATACTGTCTATATATTTTGTCAAATGCTTTTTCAGCATCTAATTATAAGAATACAAATTGGTTTACATTTTTTCTCAAGTCTATTAAATCAACAACTAACTTAATATTGTCTACTGCTTGCCTAGTTTTGTAAAAACTATTTGATTATTCTTAATAACAAACATTTAACACTTAGTGTAATCTGTTTGCTAGCACTACAGTTATGATCGCTATATCAACATTATTTAGTGAGATTTGACAATAATTAGCACATTGAATATAATCATTACCTAATTTTGGTAGAACTGTAATGTAGGTCTGATTAAATACCTCTGATAATATTCCTTTATCAAGTATCATACAATTGACAAAGTATTGGCACCAAAAGATCTACCAATATGTAGAGAATCCATCCAATCCTGGTGTTTTCCCACTTGCCATTTTAAAAATTATTTGCTTAATCTGTACTTCAGGCAACTGAAAGTTGTTGGGTGTCATTTAAAAGTTTATATTTATAATATAAAATTTATATTATTTTGAATGATCATTTCTGGCCTTTCTGTGATACTAGAAATAGTATGTCACTCTACAAGATAAGTGGAACCTCCTGTTTTTTTTTCTAGTTTAAACATGTGATACGCAGGCATCAAAGTTCAATAGGCCATGAAACCTAGTTCTGCAATAACACTTACTGTCCAGAAAATGACTTCTGAATAGTTCTCTTTGAATGAATGAATGTATGAATGAATGAACAAATGAATGAGTCCATATTTATTTCTCTTTGACCACAAATGAAACCTGCAGATGTTGGTGCAAAGCATTTGAAAGGGGCACTTTTGCAAAGTGTGTTCTCAAAACATTAAAGAAGCTGCATCTTCTAGAACAGGAGTCCCCAACCCTCAGTCTGTGGACCAGTACCAGGCCGCGGCATGCCAGCAACGGTCCACACAAACAAGCAAAGCCCCATCTGTGGGATGTAGGCAGCACACAAAACCATGCCCCCTCTGGTCCACAGAAAAACCACTCTCCATGTAACCGGTCCATGGTGCCCAAAAGTTTGGGGACCTCTGTTCTAGAAGGGACGTATGGCTGCTTTAAAAGTTTTTCGTGATAAACATGCATGTATACACAGCCTCTTGTCCAGCTCTCTCTGCAGGAGTGTTTTCTATACATTCATGTATTTGTGGAAACAATAAAGAAAACTATTTGAAGGTTGCCAACACTTTCATAAATGTTGCACTTTTCCACATGCAGTTTCAAAATTCACACAATGCTTTGGATATAAACTGTTCCCTATTGTGGTTTCCAGTATTTCAAAGAAGTAGCCATTTTAAACTATGTTATTGTAATTAAGCAATTTTTTTTAACAAAACCCACTTATAAAAATTATGCTTTATATTTCAAAGATTTTTTTAAGTTACATTTATCGGCTACAGCCTTTTGAGATAATTGAGAATATACGTATATATTTCAATATGTGTAAGATCAATCCAGAAAAAAGCTATCCTTACACAATCATAGAAGCACTTAATTCTGCATGTAAATTTTACACTTTAGCTTCTTGTTTTCAATGAAAGCTACTTTCAGCAAGGACATCTGGTGTTCTTATTATGCATTAGTTCTGCCAACATGTGCTTTGTTTTCACCTCTATTTGTAAAATAATCCTTCATCCTGGCAACCTTATATTGACATCTGGTTATCTATGCAGAAATAGCATGTTCTATAAGTTTTCAGTATGTGTGTTGAGTGCATCTGCCAAAATGTATAATGCACAAGTATTGTTAGTCCTGTCTTAATGTTAGAATATGTTCTCTTCTTGAATGAACAAGCTGCAAAGATGTGGATTGCATTGTTCTGCCTTGTCATTGATTAATATGGCATTGAATTTCTTCAACTATTCCAATAACTGGATATTGTTACCTTCATTGAAGTAACTGTACAGAGATGTAGAATAATTTCGTAATATTATATATAACCAAACACAGACTTGTTCCCACACCTGGGAGGAAGAGTCAAAATTCATGAAGAAGGTTGTTAAGCATAACTTTTTGATCTAAATGGGATCAAGATACAGGTAGTCCTCAACATACAAACATTTGTTTAGTGAACATTCAAAGTTACAACAGCACTGAAAAAAGTGACTTATGTCTGTTTTCACACTTATGACTAATGCAGCATCCCATGGTCACATGATCAAAATTTGGAAGCTTGGCAACTGCCTCATATTTATGATGGTTGCAGTGTCCTAAGGTCACCTTTTGCAACCTTCTGAAAGCAAAGTCAATGGGGAAGCCAAAGTCACTTTACAACAGTGTTACTAATTTAACAATTGCTGTGATTCACTTAATAACTGTGGCAAAAAACGATTATAAAATGGGGCAAAACTCACCTAACCAGTGTCTCATTTAGCAACAGAAATGTTGAGCTAAATTGTGCTTGTAAGTTGAGGACCACCTGTATTGTGAATAAAAGATAATACAGGTTTCTGGAGTGATGTGGGACAAGCTCCCATCCCTGCATATTTAAAGGATAATACCACTTTTGCTTGAACATCAAGAAAATAGGAAACTGTTTTATAGTGTCATGATAGTCTCTGCCTCAGGGTTTCATACCAAATTTCCTGTTCTATTTGCTGGTTCAAGGATTTAAAGATGAACCTTTTTGTATGTAATATCTATAGTACTGAGCAGAAACTGATAACCACATGAGAGGAACCGTGGCTGATCAAGCCAATGTCCCATCTCCTCTGGATTCCCATAGGAGCCAGCCATTTGCATTCGGAAAATACACGAATAAGGGCCATTGCGTTATATTGCCTTTTCACTGTCATTCCTACCAAGGTTTGCTCTTTCCTTATAATTCACCCGAAGGGTGAGTGCATCAATCTTAGGGTCACACTAATCAATCTTGGTGAAGTGCAAAGGAGGTGTGACTTTTAGCTACATTGTTACAAGAAGCCCACCTTCCAAAGTTTCATTGCATTGTTTTGATTGTTCATTTGTGCTCGTTTTGATGTTTGGATTTTTAAGATTCAGATAACACTAACAAGAGGTGTGATGGCAGAAAGTCTAGGAACCTCTTCTCTGTGGGAACTGTATTTCATCTCTGAAGAGTAAATCACTTCTGATTGCACAAACCTAGTTTGAATCCAATTCATTATGCCAGAGAAATGAAGAGACAGAGAAATGAAGAGACAGAGAGATAGACAGACAGACGGAGAGATGATAGATAATACTGACTGAGCTAAGCACAAAGAAAAGTTCTGTTTTGACACTCGTGACATATGTAGAACTAAACTAGGAGAAAGATGTAATTGCACAGGCCAAGCCTGCTTCCTGTCTTCCCGGAGGCAATGCATTCCCAGATGTCTGAAACTCACAGAGATCTAAAAATCACTTTAAGTATGTTTAGCTGAGGAAAGAGTTGTAAAGTGCAGAGAGCTTTTTAAGCATGCTTCCAGTCACTGTTTTAAATCAGTGCAAACCTCTAAAACAGCGTTCCTCACAAGATGAGTTTAGGTCTCATCCTACTGTTTTTTGGGGAAGTCATGAAAAACCTGGGAGTAGAAATGTGATGAGGGGGTCCTCCTACTATGGAATTGCAAGCTGTGAATTGTTGTTTAGGTTGCCATTGTTTTGCCTTGACTTTGTTTTTACTGTTATTCAATTTTAATGTTCATATTATTTTATAAGCTGTTTGGAGTCTTGTTTAGATTAAAGCAGCATGTAAACAAAAGCAGTATAAATGTTGGTGTTTTTTGTTTTTTTTTCTCTTTCTGGAAAGGAAGAAAGAAAGGAAGAAAAGAAAAAAAAAATATTAGCCCCAAATGTGAGATACGAGACTTAGAAATTGGGATCATTTAAGACCTGGAAATGATAAAGATTAAACGTTAAACTTAAATATCAATGGGAAATTAAAGTTAAGAAAAACTTACTAGGTTATTGTCTAAAAGGTTATTGTCTAATTAAGATATGTATAGACTGAAGATCATTGATGAACATTAGAAAGGTACTTTTTGTTTGATTGATAGAATAAGAACTGTATTGATTCGAACATGACAGTAGATATTATGGGGGAAAGAGAGGGAATTAGTTGTTGTAATACTTTGAGATTTGTACTGATGATATTCAAATGTAATGGAATTACTGTACTCAGCCGCCACGCTGCTTTTCAAATATGTAAATGTAATATTGTAAAATTAATAAAAATCTTGGGGGGAAAAAGCAGTGCCTGTGTTGCATTGAAGCAACTTGAGTCTGTGTTGTTACCAAACATTTAGCTGAAGCATGGGTCTACTTTTCCCCTTAATTGTTTCACATATTCATAGAATATATTACTTGCATTATGATCAGAAATGTAGGTTAGATATTTTTCTTCTTTGGGATTGTTTTGGTTTAGCAGGATGAGTCAGACTTTTAGAAGAGTGTGGCTTAATTTATCTTATCTTGAGTAGGCTACAAAAAGGTGCAGTTAAACACAGTAATTAACAATGATGATAAGTAGAAGACTACATAGAATCAAATGGATTTACAGGGATGTTTACAAGAAATTATGAATATCCTGCTTTAATTGTGGCAATAAGATGAGTAGCAGCATATTCCAACCATGTTAGTTGTACTGCAGTCATCCATGTTTTATGGTGGAGTTGGAGGGACTGAGTAAAGAACACGGGTAACTTCTGCAATTTTTCTGCTTAACAATTTCTTTGACAAACAGTGCTTTTAAAAATGGTTTAACAATGACTGGAGAAAAGAAAAACAGTAGGTAAATAAATCAGAACATGCTTTAACTATGTATGAATCTGAAGTTGTTCTTCAAGCCATGAGACAGATAGCTAGTGAAGAAGGAGATTTTTTCCCCCTATTTCTCCTTTTTTATCTGTAGCTTGCATGCTACTTAGAGAATCCTCCAGTCTCCATAAGCAGTTTTCAGGTAGCAGAGGTGAAGGATATATTGCTTGAGTTTGCACAATAAAGCCAATATAGCGTCCACAATGTGTAAAAGCAAGGCTGGGTCCACAGAGTGAAAGGCTGGAGATTTCAAACCTTTCCCAGAAGCTATTGAGTTTAGATACTCTGGTCATACCTGGACATCCCAGACCTTTTAGGATAACAGAAGTGGTTGGAGAGATGGTACAACCCACTTGTTTTCCCATCCTGGACCAGTAGTTTTTGGCTGTTTTTTGTATCTACGAGGGAAGAACTAAGGAAATCTCAATATATGTTAAAGCCCATGCCACCCACCCACACACACACACACTCATAAACACACACAAAGATGTATATTCAAACTGAGACGGTACCTGGTTTATAGACCAGCAAGGAGACCACAGTATTCACAAAACCTTGCATTACCCAATTAATCTAGTTACCCAAGTTCACACAAATGCTAAACCTTACATTCCTAACTAAAGCCAACCCAGACATTTTTAGAAACCATGAATCACTTCTTCCCTTGCTAGTGTTTCCCACATGTTAGTTTAAAAGATCTCTTTCAATTACCTGCTCCTTGTTAACAAATCTGTAGCACAATTTATTTTCATTCATAGCAGGATGTACCCTGATAACTCTTTTTCTCCCTCTTTAAAATTGTTGGGTTTAAATATTTAATTTCCACAAGAAAGTTTCCTGTCCTTGTATTGCCTTGATTGCAGACATTTGGAATTGCTTTCTACAGAAGTTCTCTTCATCCACTGGAGTCTGCAGGGAATTGACGGAGATACAGTATAGCTCTCTTCTCTAATGTTTGATGCTGACTTTCTCATATTTCACTACAATGCACAGAGACAAACTCCTTCAAGAATGAATCACAGGGTTACAGAAATGCTCCTGTAGATTAAAAGCACACGAAGTTGCCTTGCAAAGGACAAAGAAAAATGTTTTTAATCTAAAATTAAAAGAATCTCTAAAAGGAATGTCAGCTGTGTGTATTTAAATCTTAAAATCATGTATTTTTTTATAACCCAGGCAGTTAACCTCAGAGAAACTAAAACACCTTAGTTTTATTGACAAAACAAATATGAATGTGGTGCATTTCTAAAATGTTTGTATTCAAACAGGAACTAATTGTTCCTAAAAGCTCTTTTATTTTGAGATAAATGTCTATTTTACTTCCTCTTTTACCATTTTGGGTGTTGAGACAGATATAAA
>NW_015389771.1:27866-41929 GCF_001527695.2 Protobothrops mucrosquamatus | reverse complement strand
TTTTTTTATAACCCAGGCAGTTAACCTCAGAGAAACTAAAACACCTTAGTTTTATTGACAAAACAAATATGAATGTGGTGCATTTCTAAAATGTTTGTATTCAAACAGGAACTAATTGTTCCTAAAAGCTCTTTTATTTTGAGATAAATGTCTATTTTACTTCCTCTTTTACCATTTTGGGTGTTGAGACAGATATAAAATTCTCGTTCTTGCTCTTCTGCCAGCTTCAACTATTGTTATCTGATAGCAATAGCAATAGCACTTAGATTTATACACTATTCAATAGTGCTTTACAGCATTCACTGGGCAGTTTACAGAGTCTGCATATTGCCCCCAACAATCAGGGTCCTCATTTTACTGATCTTGCAAGGATAAAAGGCTGAGTCAACCTTGAGCCAGTCAGGATTGAACCCCTGGCAGTGGGCAGAGTTAGCCTGCAATACTGCATTCTAACCACTGTGCCAGCATGATTGTTGTAATCACTAAAGGTTTGTTCAAAACATCATGAGGTTATCAATTTTGCTTTGCACTGTTATTGCCCTGCTCAGCCATACCATTCCAAATATACTGCATATATGCATAAATACATACTGTACATTTGACAAAGCAGTAACTGACATGGATCTTTAAAATACTTACAGGTTTTCAGCTAAAAGCCTGGGGTAAAAAAAAGTATAATTGACTCTTCTTAAAATACTTGCTTGGTGCTACTATCAATAAATTTGACAGGCACTTGTAAATAAATATATAGTCTTATCATTTCAAAAAAAAATGTTCATATATTGAGTTAAGCTCTACAATGCCAAAATAGGCCATCTACATACTTAAGAAAGAGTTAAATGATATTTACTCCCAAGTAAATGCATGGGTATCTTTGAGTCAGGCTAGATTTCCAGAGATATCATCCCTCCTATTTTCTCGGCAATATTGTGAAAGTGGTTCGACATTGTTTTACTAATTTACTAATTGTTTTACTGCCTCTTACCTTGGAATTCCTTGGTGATCCTGGCAGGAGTTTAGCTGACCCTTCAGCAAAAACATGTCTCCTGGTGACTACAAGGACAAGTCCACTGCTGTCATGGACTGCAACATTTTTGGAAGTGGTTTGCCATTGGCTTGTTCCTGAGGGAGAGGGGAAGGGAGGGAGGGGGAGAGAGAGAGAGAGAGAGAGAGACAGAGAGACTGGCCCAAAGTCACCCAGCTGACTTCATAGCAAAAGTAGGACTAGAATGTAAATTTCCCTGGTCCTTTTCTAGCATCTTAACCATTTTACCAAACAGGCTCTCATTTGAAATCTCAACAGGGATCTAAGTAATACTCAGAACACAGGCAAGCAAATTTCAGTTGAATATTTAAGGAGGAGGGGGGAAATGTTTAAGAACAGTCTGATAATGAAATTAAGACCACCAATTTTTAGATTTAAAAAGAAATGCAATTGTTTAATTACATTTTACAATATAGTGTTATCCATCTAGAGTTGTTAACATTTTAAATTACATTTCAAATAAAATGTTACCTAGTGTGATGGGATATGAAATTAATATTCATTTATTAATAAACTGATCTCTGTAATAAGGTGTATTAATGAAATAACTGCGAATATTGACAAGAACCCTAACTAACTGACTGATATTAAAATGCAGAATAGCGTCAGTGTCTGGTAAATATTTTGGCTGTGCGTGTGCCTTCAAGTCCTGGCAACTGACTGGACAGGTCCCTGCAGTTTCTGGGCAGGATTTCAAAAGTAGTTTGATCTCACCTCCTTCCAAGGGCTGAAGAGAAACACCATTCCAAGGTTAACCAGTTGGCGGGACTAGCACTCCCAGTCACCTGGTTTCTGGCGTGGTGCCTTAACCGTTACCTTAAACTGGCTCTGTTTACTTTTAATACAGTGTTAAGATGCATGTTTCCATATCTGTCCTTAATCTTCAATTTCTTTGGATCATGCTAACTTCCTCTTTTATGGGATGGGAAGGAAAAATCATTGCTCATTCCTATATGTATGTAAGCATGTGATATGTAAGTATGTATCTATGAAAGCATATAGTATGTAAATATAAATTAAAGCATGTAGTATTGCACAAATGGAGTTGTGCATGTGAACGTGTGACCACCTGCTATTCACAGGGAACTATTGACTCCCCCCCCCACTGGGCTGCCAAACCAGAAAGATTGTGGACTGCTGCTCTAGATGCTTCCACATTCTTGGCAACTGCAGCAGCCTGCTCTATTGACGGCCCTAAATCTATTGGGCTGAACTCAGAGCAATTATGCACTTAGATCTGCATGATTCTTCAGCTATGGGTGTCCATCTGATGTAGTTCATACTATAGGAAGACAAATAGAAATGAAATAGAAACATTTTAAATCTGGGTTATAATCCAGAAAATCGTGTAGAGTATAGCAATGGGAAATGGTTATGACTTTTTTAGAATTTTGATTTGGGGTTTACCTGAGCAGAATCCTCTGCATGCAGCTTATATTTTCTTTGGAATAAATCTGCCAGAAATGACCATTTTAACCTTTTTTACAAACTGTATACTAATGTATATAATTTATATATAATTTATATATAATTTATATACATATAAATATTATATATATATATATACATATATATATTAGTTTTGAAGATACAAGTCTCAGGTATATTCATATACAAAAACTAAAACACAGATCACTGAGACTAAAAAAATATTTAAAAATGTATATATATATATATATATATATATATTAAAACAGTGAGCAAACATGAGCACCAGGGAATATGATAAAATAATTTTGGTTTAATATTAAAATTACTAAAATTACTAATAAAACCAATTAAAACGCCTATACATTTGTCTATTTCAGTTTATATATGGGAACATTGGGAAAAAAAACACCTATTTTATTAAAAAATAATAAAAATATAATCTCAAATTAGGTGTCTGGACAATATGAATCATATTTTCATATTGCTGAAGAATACGTGCTATGATATTCAGATCCAAAGGGTTGTTATTCTAAGAAACCTATTTTTCTTCTTTCTGAAGTGACTTATGTATATATAGTATATGTTAGCTACACTCTTCTATCAGTACTGTACTTCTTTCAGCTGCATTGCCCTGTCACTTCATTTTGCACATGTCTTATTGCTGGTTTGGGATACATTAAATGATGAGCTTGATTGCTAATTCAGTGCTTTGCAATGCTTTATCCAGAAATAGATGGCTTTTTTCCTCCTTCCCTTCTTCAGAAGTATAAATTCTCTTTTCTTTCTAAGTCCCTCCCTCGCTATGTCAGGATGGCTGATATTTATCTACTATCAACAAGTTTACCTACTCTATCACGTATCCTTACAAACACTGTCCCCTAGGTAATAAGCACTGTTACACGGTATAAGAAGCCAAACTACTTATGCCTACTTGGGGTTTATTTTTTATCCTTTTTTTTAATGATCTGTATTGAAAATTTTAAACAAGAAGATAAAAACTAATGTAAAGTAATGTAAAGAGGAAAAAAGAAATGAAAGAAAAAGCAAAAAGTGCAAGAAAAAATGAACAAAAATAGAAAAGGAAAAAGATATAAAGAGGCTTCAATATTCTTCAGAGCAGTTATAAGTACAAATCTATTTTGACTCCAATGTTATATTGTACTACTCTTCCTTATATAGTCTGCCCTGTCTAATCATCAAAACCATAAGTCACAATTTCAGTATTTTTATTTGTATGCAAGAAGTCCACAAGAGGCTTCCTGTCAACAATAAATGAAGGTAATGTATTTTCTTTCATTGAAGAAGTTAATGTATCCATTTCAGAAAAAACCTTTCATCTTTACCAACCCTTCCTCCATTGTGGGTGGTGTCGAATCTTTTCCATTTCTGCCTATAGTAATATCACTACAGTAATCACATATTGAAATAATGTAAGAGATGACCAGGCTGAGCCCGAGGGAGGGGATCAAACGCATCAGTCTTGAGTCCCTTTGCACCCGTAAGAGATCTAAATCCAGCCCACCTTGAATTCCATTGACTCTTATTTACCGCCAATTTGCTTTGACCATTACTAGTTCAGACTCTTGTAGAGAGCATTATCATACAATAAACCTATATTCATTTATACTGCCTGGTCTCCTGATACCCTGCACTTGACAAATAATCTTCTATGGCTTTTTTTTGTTTTTTAAACTTTTTACTCATTAATCCTAAAAGGAAAACTTCTAATTTCAGTTGATCTCAGGAAGAGACTTCCTAACCCTCTTTGTCTGATTAAACTCTCTAAACTTTGCTGCCTCTTTGCCCTCTGGAATGCAGCCCTTCCTTTTGGGAATCCAGACTCATTATTATCCACCACATCTCATTATTATCTGAGCTCAAGGCAGACATGGAATTTAATTTCTCCACAACTGAGTAGTATCCAGGAGATACTGAACTACTTAAAGCATAGTTATTCATGTGCAGAACCAGTAACAAGTATAATCATGGTTCTTTTTATAAAGCTGATAAACAGTATATAGTTTTGCTAGTGCATTTGTGTCTACTCGTTTACCCTTCTTATAAAGAAAAAAACCCATGTATGTAGCATCTTGGGCCACTGATATTTGTGACACATTTACCTGTCATTGTCAAAGATAAGAAACATTTTATTTAAAAAAGTGTATAGCAGAGCTTTCAGCAATCTTATCATTATTTCAGTTCTGTATCTCTTCTCAGATTTTTTTTTTATTATAAGACTACCTGTTTGATAGCCTCAAAATCCCCTCGAGCTGTATAATTGTTGTCAAAGTTACATCAAAATGAAAGAGGTAAAAATAATGAACACATTGGCAGTATAGGAATCCAAGGCCTCACATTTTTTTCTTGACAGGCTGTCACTGTGCCCTTGTGGTAAAAAATAAATTAGCCATTAGCATTAGCAGAATGGCTCACTCATAAAGTTTGCTGTGTTCCTGAACCATTTAAAATGGCCATTCAAGACCAGCTCTTCACCTTTATTATCCAGGAATAACCTCAGTATAATTCTACAACATTATTGTTTCTCTGAATTGCCCTGTAAAGGAAATGGCAAAACAGTTCAGGAGAAAGTGAGTTAAAAGATAAAAATGAAGAAAATTAATGAAAACAATAGTCAGAATTTCAGAGAACGGTGGGGTCATTCCCACATCCTTCAAAATGTAGCACATGGATGTCCTTGCAAATGGTTTTTAAATGTTATGACCTTATGATGTCTTCCTTTCACCCCCTTCCTAAAGCAGAGGCAATTTTAGCTGCTTTAGTTTCAATATATAGTATTTTTCATCTCCCGAGTGTTGCCATGGACATGGACTGATATGGTTGATGACATACTCAAGGTTCAGGATTTGCCGAGCTCCAAAATCTGCTTAAGGCTACTGTGAATACATCCGCACCTTTTGTTTTATGGGCACTATTTTCCTCGGCAATTTTGCTGGAAATCTGGTTGCTTCGGCTAGGCTTGCATCTGATCTGCGGAGTAGTAATCAACCACATGCCTCCTCAGCAGCTGTCATCTAGTTTTAAATGTGCCTCTAGTGTATTTGGAGAAGAGTCCTACACATGTATTTAAAAATAGCTTGAAAAACAGTTGTGGAGGTGGGAATAGTTGAAGTGGGAAAAAGATCTGCAACCACAGCAAGAAACTGTCCCATGTCAATTGTCAACCAGATGGTTTTGAAACACAGGTTCAGCCATCTTTCTGAAATGGCATCAAATTTGTATCTAATAATAGCCAAAACACCCACTTTCACTTTCATTTCACTGTTGTGGTTGCTCTTTCAGAAAAAGGCTAAAGCTACGTTAACTGAAGAAGTAGTGAGGGGCACAAGAAGGGCCACACATGAACTGTGATCTCTCCATTCTTTACTAGTAGTACATACTAGTGCCTGGCAATTGTTTCTCAGGATGGCTGGCTAAGTGCTGGAAGGTCAAGTCCTCACTGTACATGGATCTTGGGCAGGAAGGAAAGTCTTGCTTTTCCACTGTGGAAGACATACAGTAAACATGCTATTTGCCACTTGACACGTTTTATTTGGAAACTGACCTATGTATAGTACTCAAATATTTAGACACATAGTAATACCTTGTGTACGGAATGGGACAATGACCAAGTCACCACGGGAAAAATTCAACAATTCAATTTAATTACTTAAAATAATTTTAAAAATATTTTAATTTTTGTCACTCACATTTCATTTTGTCCTTCCTTTGGCATCCTTTCTTTAATGATTCTATTCCATTATTTCTTCGTTATTAGTGAAACTCTTGTCCCATGGTGAGTTGTTCTACAGCAAGTTGTCCATGGCAAGTTCTCATAGACCTCCCTGTATATTCACTATATAGGTAGTCCTTGACCTATGACCACAATTGGGACTGGAATTTCAGTTGCTAAGTGAGGTGGCCATTAAACAAGTCATTGCATGACCAGGCCTTATGTTATAGCCATATCTACCATGGTCATTAAGTAAATCATGTGATCATTAGGCAAATCACATGGTTGCTAAATGAATCTGGATTCCCCAATTGATGTTGGTGTTGGAAATTGCCCAGGAAGGTTGTATATTACAATCATGTGACCATAGGACTATTAGGCCCTAGCCCAAAGACAACAGTGAGTTCCAATTGAGTTCAATACTTTATTTGCTTATACCTAATGGACAGACTATATCTTGCCAGAGTATACTTATAACCTTGTGGCTACAAACATGTTACTAACTTAACAACTGTGGTGATTCACTTAACAACTGTGGCAAGAAAGGCCATAAAATGAGGTAAAACTCACTTAACAATTGTCTCACTAATCAAGAGAAATTTTGGGCTAAATTATGGCTATAGACTGAGGACTATCTTCATTCTTATATTTCCCATTTGCTTCAGAGAAATGTTTATACATCACACACACAATTATAGACTCTACACACAATGATGCTCCCTCTTCACTGCATTTGCAGATAGCAAAGTTGGGGAGGGTAAAACATTTGCTCAGGTTTGGGGATCAGGAAAGTGTGGAAAAATTCAGACAGCCCTTACCAATATCCTGAATAGAAGCTGTTGCCTATTCATCATTTAGAAGGAAAACACTGATGCTTCCCTCAACCCCAACAACCCATATAACACACACATGCATGCAAGCACACACACAGAACACCCACTTCTTCATCTTATAAGGAAAGAAAAACACTGACAATTCTAAAATAATATTTTTTAAAAAAATAGGAGAATATTGTTTCCCGGCCCTTAAAAATTATCCCAGCTTTCACCCCATTCCATTTTGAGCTGAGACTGTAGCTCACCCCAAATGTTCATAATTATGCTTGCAGCATATTGGAAGTGAAGTTTCATTTTCATATATTCTGATCCAATTACTGAGTAACTTCAGGAAGGACACTTTAGCTAATCAGATGCATTTGGGTTTTGTGTCTAGTTGCACCATGTAATTGCCCATTCTTTCAAAAGCCATTTACAATTTAGCATTGGCTCTCTTTTTAAGGCAATAGGAAGTCTTATACTCACAAAATTTACTTAAATAGGGTCTGGAGGGGCAAGGGAATTCAAAATTATTGCAAATTTTCCCTTATATCTATTTATCATACTGCTATAAAAATACTTTGTCTCTTCCATAATACCAATGTCCTTCATTAAATTCCATTTCGTAGCTGGATCCAGGACAAACTTTTTCAAATCTGCTGTTATGCTTGTGGCACCTGCATATCATTCTCTCCTCTCTTCTACCCTTTTTCAGACATCTAGAAAATATATTACTATGTCAAATGTTCCCCTTGCTGATCCAAAATTATTCCTTGCATCTAGTATGTTCCTTTCCTTTTAGGCTGTTGATTCAAATTTTTAGATTCCAGTTCCAATGAATCAGTCACCTATTGCTTTTATTTACTATTCATTTACTTTCAAAGCACAAATACAGTTTTTCATTTTTTTAAAAAGTCAGTTCATATGAAAAATAATTAGAAGATAACTTGATTCGGCACTTTGAACTAGCTTTTACATTTAGTTTATATCTGAATCCTACCATTTTTTTTAAAAAAAAAAAGATAATTCAAAACATTTGTTTACAGAAACAATTCTTTTAATTTATTCCAAAATCTTATTTCAAATCCATTTGGCCTCTTAGTTCATGTGTAATTTTCTAAAATCAAGGTTCTAATCACCCCTTTTGCTAGTCCTTAAACTTGCACTTAAAACTTCTTTTGTTAAGGATTGAACGAAACCCAACTGGTGTTTTAAGATTCTTCAATCCAAAGGCTCCTCATAGGTGAAAAGCAATTAAGCCATTTCTAAAAATGATTAGAAAAGGAAGTATGCAAACCCTATGTCTTTCAAGGTGTTGATTATGATTTGAGCAAGATAGATATCCCATAACACACACACACAGCCGCCCCTCCGGTTGCTCTAAACCTCTCAAAGACTGCTGTCATGAAGATTCCTTGCAAGGAACAATTACACAAGATGCTTGTGGATGATCTCCGGGTCCTCTTGTTGTCTGGAGAGGAACTGCGAAGAGCTAATCTACTCACCAGCTCTTCATTTCGCCATGGTTGCCTGCTCTGCTTTTAGCAGAGACATCTTCAGTTGGCTATTTCTTCCTCACGAGTTGAAATGGGGCATTGTCTTACCTGAACGCCTATTCTCAGCATGATGATGGAGAATGCATGCTACTCAAATTCAAATTCATTTTTATTGTTTTCCAAAAAAGCGTCATATTCCTTCAGAATAGTCAGTTAATGATAATTGACTAGACATATGTTTCAATGCATTATTCTACTGAGTTGGTTACTACCTCAATGAGATACATATGATAATCCGTTGTTTTTTTTTTTAAAAAAAAACAACCTTTGACCCTTTTTTTAAACTCACATTTTTAGCAGATAATGGAAGGGCAACTATTACTTCAGTAGTGGGAATGATGAGAAATTCTGCTTTCATCTCTTCCGACTTGGCTAGAGAAATGCATTCTGTCTTGAATAAACATAACTAAACCTTCTGAAAGGTTATTCCGCAAATGCCTCTGGTACAAATCATATCACATCCCTATTTCCGTTTATTTTCTTAAGGAAGAAAAAAAGGGGAACCATCTCCATTGACTTATCTAGCTCTACTTCAGCGGTTAATTAGTAATAAGATTTTGAGTGCTGCATGGAAGACGAACTGTAGTTCTGCTTGTCATCTAAATAACTTGTGTAAATTGCAACTATCTATTGATTTTTAGATGATAAGATGTACTTCTATACTTTAAGCTTTGGATTCAATCAGCATCTCATGTATTTTAGATTAATCCATAAAAATGTGAGTGGGTTGCAAATTATATTCAATTTTATTATTTCTTTTTGCCATGAATTGATTTGGATGAAAGCCAATCATATGTTTGTGCAGCAACCAGTTTAAAGCACTATTCAGTTTCTTCTACACAAGAATGGCATTTTGAAGTAAATTACCAATTCATTTTCACTCATGGTGGGCTTTTGCCAATAAAATATAAAGACCAGAGAACTGGCAAGGAACCAGGAGTTACATAGTTCTACAGGATTTTCCTTGACTGTGTTTGTGTCATCATATTTTAGCGAGCAACCTTCTATGCCATATTAATCAAACCCTGTCCTAGTCTCCCATGAAACACAGCAAAATGGACATCAAACCTGTCTTCATTTATCTTAATTCTCGGTTCATCTTACATGATGGGAGAGAAAAGCTACAAGAGATTCAGGTTAAGTAGAGGAATCTTTCATTATTGCAAGGCAATGTTTAGCTCATCCATCATTTTCTGCCCTGGCTTGACCTAAGACAGTAACATGAGTAAATAACCTGCCATAGGTAGAGATACAAGAAAAGACATATTGTAGCATAAAGAAACCAACCCACTTGTTCTCCAAATATCTTACCTAGCTAGTAAGAAAAATGAAAATTAAATGGCAGGAAGCCATTTATGATTTTCATAAGGACTTGTCCCCGATTTGAAGACTGAGGAATTAGGGAGGGACATTTTGAAATGGGGCATGGACTGATCAATATGTAGAGAGGAGACCATGAAAATTACAAAGCTGGCCCTTTCCAAGGATCAACATTCATTTATTTATTTATCTTATATAGCCTTTCATCTCATGCTTGTGAGACCTGTGGAGTAGAGAAAACAATCGGGTAGATCCTCCAATCTCTCTCAATAGAGTTGCCATTTTTGAGAGAACCTATAAGATCTTCCAAGTGTCAAACATGGAAGCAGCCATTATATACATGGTAAATATATTGTATTTGAGCAATCCACTTCAATATTACAATATTTTTTCCAGTTACACATTCTGTATTCGCAGCTTTACCATTTTTCAGCATTCCGATAAAATAGTTGGCAAATGGTTATAACTAATCTTCCATCACTTTTTTCCCCTTAGGCACTAACATGCATAGCATTTGTTTTCTATTCTACAGTATTTTGTAACACACTGTATTGCTACTATTCCAACACAAATTTCCAAAATTCCCTCTCTTTGACTGAATAAGGATCTAAGAAAAGCGATATGACTTGAAAAAGAATAAATTAGGAAATAAGGGTTTGTTCTTATTCTTAGGGAGAAAAGAGATAATATAGAACAGGTGACAGGACAGTGGATCCCTCTAGGGCAGAAGGTATTGTTGAAAGAAAAATCTTCATCAGGGTCCATTCCAAGCTGGGAATAAACAAAATGGAGACTGCTTTAGAAAGAAGATTGTAGTTTATTGAAGAGCAGAACCACAAGACATGGCTCTGGAGCCGCTGACCACATGTTGCTGGGAGTGGTGGGTTTTTATACCTTCTTGGACTTTTGTGTTTGGAGTTGTTTCTGTGGCTTGAACTTTGACCTGAGGTTCAGTGTGCCCTTTTGGTATTCTAATGGTGTGAGTTAATCCTATTATGTCCTAAAGGTCAAGTCCTGCTTCCCTGTGGCTGTGGCTGATGGCTATGTCCTGTGTTGGATTTTTTGGGTGAAGGGTTGTTGGTTCTAGGGATCTTTATCTTTCTAATCCCATCAGCTCTAAGCTTCTTGGCTCCAGTCTTTCTGAAAGGATTATCAAATCTGCATTTCTACAGACCTGGCCTCTGCTTGCGGCAGAGAGACTGTGGTGGTGGTGGTTTCTACCTAAGATTTTCTATTATTTTTGGGGGAAAATATATTCTGCTTTCTTTAATATTCCACAAAAAATATCTTTCTCTGGGGGTGGGGAGCTGACTTCCCACAGTATCCTGAAAGAAAACAAAAAGAATAGGTGTGGTTATTGAGAATTCACTACATAAAACTGAAGCGAAAATGGTATTTAATTTGATATTAGTGGGATGATAAGCTCTATTTGGCCCTTCTAGGAAATTCAGATTTGCAGACTATCTTTTGAAACATGGAAAGAAGGCACACATCCCAAAATAAATCAACACGCCTTCATTTAATACTAATTAAGACAGAACACTTGAGGCATATTTATTTATTTGTTCAACTTATATGTCCATTTCTCTTAGAAGTAACTTTAGGTGGCTTACAATAAATAAAAGCATCAAGATTAAAGAAAGATTAAAACATTAGAACAAGAACTATTAACACTAAAATTAACAAAGTTGGGGAGATAGAGAGCAAGATGCACATAGGGAGGAGGTGAGGGTCTTATATTAATCCATTAACCACCTCCAGAATAACATGCCCCAGTAGGCAGAGCCAGGTCTTCAGGCCCTTTTGTGGATCTCACCTTGGGAGTCACAATATTCCAGAAAGCAGGAGCCATGGCAGAAAAGGCTCTTTTCCTGGAGCCCACTTGCCAGAATTTCTTGATTGACAGGATCTACAGCATGCCCCTTCTGCTGGCATAAGTGAGATGGTTCTTTAGATAACCTGGACCATGCCCAAAAGGACTTTAAAGGTAAAAAATAATATTGCACAAAGTAACCCACAATGCTGTCATTCTTAATTTTAAGAGAAATTATAGCTGAGAGAAGCTAAGAATAGTAGATGTTAGTAAATTCAGAGCAAGAATAAGTTGAATTTCATAGCAGTAGATGCTAAATATAAATGGGGCTGAAGGTGAGTTGGCATTCCTCACAAAGAATGTACATAAATACAACTGCAGAAAGATTTCACAAGTTTTAAAAATGGAGAGCAGCAAAAAAAAAGCACAATGAGGTTATACTAAAAACTTAGTCAAAAAGCAAAGGCAATAGAAAGAGTATAAATCAAAGCTTCTATAAGTACATTCAAAATAATAGGAAGAGAAAGTGAAGATGGAAAAATCCTAACAGGCTATAAAGCAAAGATCAATCTATTCAACTATTTATTTTGGTTCAGTTTTCATCAGCAAGAAAATACAACTCGTGTGTAACTTTCTTAACAGAATAACAGATTTGGAAGGGAGCTTGGGGGTCTTCTAGTCCAGCCCCCTGTTCAAGCAGGCTACCCTATACCATTTCAGACAAATGCTTGTCCCATCTCTTCTTAAAAACCTCCAGTGTTGGAACATTCACAAGTTTGGGAGGCAAGTCGTTCCACTGGTTAATTGTTCTAACTATCAGGAAATTTCTTCGTAGTTCTAGGTTGCTTCTCTCCTTGATTAGTTTCCATCCATTGCTTCTTGTCCTGCCTTCAGGTGCTTTGGAGACTAGCTTGACTCCCTCTTCTTTGTGGCAGCCCCTGAGATATTGGAACACTGCTATCATGTCCCCCCTCGTCCTTCTCTTCATTAAACTAGACATACCCAATTCCAGCAACCGTTCCTTATATGTTTTAGCCTCCAGTCCCCTAATCATCTTTGTTGCAATCATCTTTGTTGAAACAACAGCATGGAGGTCATTTGACAATTCTTTCTTTGTAAATTATGTTGGAAAATAATTCAGACAGGAGCAGATGGATCCAGGTGCTTCAGAAAAAGTGGTAGATGTCAAAATAGTTTCAATTTTAGAGTATTGAAATCTCTCAATCTCTAAAATCTGATCATAGAAGATCAACTCAATCAAGAGTCATTGTCCATAATTCAGATCCCAACAGGTGATTTCATTGTGCAGTTGGAAATATTTACCAAAATAATATAATAAGAAGAAACAAACATTAGAAGGTTGCATAAATATATCTTCAGATTAAAGTTATCTGTGCTAATATGACATATATCAAACAAATACAAAACATAATGAGATTATAACATTGTTATTATTATACATCTATGATCTCATCAGAAATGTATTATGTAAGGAAAATACTTTTCTGGATCAAGAATAAGCTGTTGTGTTACTGATAATGATTTTTGAATTCTATTGGGAAGGATTTGGATCACAGAGAACAGACAATAGTAACAGATTTTTCATATAGAGAATATAAAAGGAGTCAGTCAGTGATATATAGAAGTAATTATTTTAATGAAATTTTGGAACAAATATCAATATGTAGAAACATTGACAGTTGAACCAGTTACAGCAGCTCATAAATTTTTGTCAAGCCTATCTTTAGGGCTATTTCTCACGCCGTGGAACTCTAAATAAGAATACACTACAACAGGGTCTATGCATTATTTCTGAAAATAAATGACATAGAGTACCTGCTTTGCTGGGCTTTTCACTATACCTTTTTAAAAAAAGATTATAATTTTCTGTTCCTGTATGCACATAGAGCTTTCACTAACAAAAACTCTAATGCAGAAAATAAAGTAACAAAGCTCATAGGAACCAATTTCATAAGAACTTGATAATTTGCAATTCAGAATTTATCTGGCAAATGCCTTTCAATATTGTTTCATGGAATAAGACATATTTAAACATGCAAAACAGTCCTGTGACTCACTATTCATCACTATCCTGTGTCTCGCCGGTATCTGTAAATGACATTTAACTGGATAGCATATTGTCAACACGTTGCAAAGGGACAAGATAAGGGATGCAAAGACTACATAGTTATCAGTTTTCTTAATTTTAAAAGGTAAGGAAAGGTTTTCCTTTCCAGCCGTGTCCGACTCTAGGGCATGGTGCTCATCTCCATTTCTTGGCTGAGGAAGCCAGCATTGTCCGAAGATAATTTCTGTGGTCGTGTGACCAGCATTGCTATATGCCAAAAAAAAA
>NW_015389771.1:17080-27659 GCF_001527695.2 Protobothrops mucrosquamatus | reverse complement strand
ATCTTTAGCCACTGAGCCATTGTGCCCCCTATTCTTAATATTAATCTGGAATAATTGCAGAATCTTGGGAACTGAAATTGGAATTTCCAACTCTCATTTATAGTGAATTGTTCAAGCATCTCTTTGAATGGTTTGAAATGCTTTTTCCCAGGTACAGTATTTGGCTACCTGGGCTAAGTTGCATTCCTTACCCCCTGCTATGGCTTGAGTGTTGAAACCTGTTATTTCTTCCTTTCATTTTCCCCAACCTGTCACATAAATATTATTTGATGGTGTGGGAATTGCTACGTGTACTGTACAAATGCTGGTTTCATTTCACTTTTGTTTTATTTTGGGAGGAAAAGTTGAGCTGTTTCTGTAATGATTTCTGAGTTATTTTTTCAGACAAGGTTCAAATTTATTTTCGAAGGTGTGTTGGTAGTGATGCTTAGAACAATTGGTCTTCAACCTTCAGAAAAGTGCAAGCATCCCATTCACTTACTGTATATATTTGTGGATAAATCAAGAATCTTAGGTCTGAAAATACTCTCCCCAAATTAGGCTTGGCTTATCTGTGGACCAGAGCTCAGATTTTCTAAAGCCTGTCATGACCTTAAAATTGCACAATTTTATAAATGATGATGTAACACTTTTCAGTTTCCCCCCTATTGCTGTGGATGAGCTTATCTGCAGGTGACACATTTTTTCATGGTTGAAATTTTGAGGGTCGGCTTATCCATGGATGGGCTAATCCACAATTATATAGTATATAGTCTATCACTACAGCTAATGCTACTCTCGATGCCTGCACCCTGTGTACCTTCATTTATTTGCTTCTTTGTTTTGTACCCTGCCTTTATTTACAGAACTTAAGATGGTGTGTATGTGGTGCTCCTGCATCGTATTTAGCTTACAGCAGTCCTCTGAAGTGGTTTAATATGCACACTCATACATATTTCTACTCATACATTTACAAAACTACTTCCTCCTCAGTTTCTGTTGCTCAGAGATAGTTCTTGTTCTGGAATCATTTTTGCACTATATCATTGGAGGGAAACTATGATGGTTTGGTTCCTCTGTTGTCAATGTAATTGGCTCCCACAGCTAAATTTCAGTGCTGCAGTAAATTCTATCAGATTCAAGTGTACCTAAAAAGCAACTGTATGTAGGATTCTATCCCCAGGCATTTTTCTTCATTATTTTTTAAATCCTCCTTTTTTATAAAAAGACAAAAGTCATTCTATAAAGCAGGGTATAGATCCAAGGAAAGCAAGCATTTTGACTAAAGTAGATACCTATGGACAGTTCTGTGGATAAGTAGACACTAGTTTTAGCTATATTTCCTTGCTTTCTTTATCTTTTTCCATAACTCCTTTTTGTAGATCATGCTCTTTTGTGCAATTTGCATTGTGTTGTTTATTCCAAGACTGAAGGAGCCGGTGGTGTCTACCTATCTATGCATGCATGGATGGTTCTGTATTATGGTTCAGAGAATTTTTTACAACTGAACTGTGCCGAACCACTGGTATTTCTTTCTTCTGACTGAATTTCACTTTGTCCTATTAGTTATGCTAGGTAGCTAATAGTTTGGGTGTTTTTTTGATCTTGGTATACACTTCCTATATACAGTGCTATTTAGCTCAGTAAATGCCAGCAAGGGGACCAGTACCCTTGACACATATTGATTGCTGCAGCATTAAGAAAAGCATAGAAGCCTGAAAATAATGAGAATACAGGATACACATACTACTGCCAAAGCCAGCAGCCCAACGTAGGTGAAATGGCATTCTGAGTTGTGATAACTCAGCTGCCTATTAGCAACCACCAAGCAGAGATGTCTGGGGAAGGAGCGGCTGTATCAGTTGAACAAACAAGCAAATAAATAAATGGTTTACTATTGGTGGGAAGGGAGGGGGAGGCAGCCATCTCCAGAAGCAAATATTGTTGTCAAAAGAGGGAATTGAACATAACAAAACTTTATTATTCTTTAATATATGCCTATTATACCCTGAGGGGTCCTTGGTGCTCTCTGAGCTTGGTTGTTTTCTTGCAGATGTTTCATTACCCAAACTAGCTAATATCATCAATGCTGGACTGATGATGTTTCCTAGTTTGGGTAATGAAACGTCTGCAAGAAAACAAGCTCAGCGAGCACCAAGGATTCCTCATTTCAAGCCTGAGCTACAAATATTCTCATTTATTGCTATACCTTTATGGGCAAGAGGGAGAAGGAAAGGTACTTTGGTTTTGAGCCACAGCAGAAGGTGCCCTCTGGATTTCCCCAAAAATGCTTTTTCAAGAGGCAACTGGATTTTCTTATCCAGTTTTGTTTTTCATCCAAGAAGCTTCTTCAGCTCTGAGGTCAGAGAAGTGAAATGTCTTCAAAGAAAAACAAGAAAGTCCAGTTGCCTCTTGAAAAAGCACCTTTTGGACAACCATGCTCTGGATGACTGAGAATCTCCATAGACTGTTCTGGATTATATACAGAACTTGTGGATTACATAGAGAGAGACAGAAAATCCACGACATCTTACACAATTCCAAAGGTGGTTGAAACTTCCAAAGGGATAGGTTTCCCTTCTCCTTTGGGAGAACTAACACAGAGCGAGTGCTCAAATTCCCCAGAGTTCCTTCACCTATGGGATTTTGTCTCTCAGAATTGCAGATTTGATGCAGCCTTTGACTGAGAGAGAAAGAGGATAGCACAAAGAACACAGCTTGGAGTGTGACACTTCTAGTGTTATTTTTAATAGGCTGCTCTGTCTTGGTCTAGCTGTGGCCTCCAGACCTTCAAGGAGACAGGGGGAAAAAATGGCTGCAGCCAGGATCCTCAGTTGAAAAGGGGCTCTTAGTGAGCTGCTTTGAAAGCTCACTGAGCTTTAAAAGCAATATAGGAATAAGCACAAATACCACGTGCCTTTTCATGCATGTAGCATGAAAAGCAACAATTTTCAGCAACAATTCACTCTGGCTTTATCCATTTATAATTGTGCTGAAATAGGAGAACCAATTTTTCAAAATTCTTTGTCAAAATATAAAGCATTCTCCATTTTTTGTTTCCAAAAACTTACAGGGGAGATTTTTTTTTTCTGCAAAGAGAGAGAAAACGTCTTCAGTTGTCAGTTGTCACTTGATGTCACTCATCAGATGATAGCATTCAGAAGCTGTTATCTTCTATGAAGTGGGACTTTCATGGGTCTTTGGGAACATCAACATATTGCCGATCCTGAAATGGCAATGTTGAGTTTACCCATCATTTTAAAGTTCTAAAGAGAATGCAAATTGACTTTTCTTTCCAAAAGTGAACTTCACATGTATCATTATTGTTTTCAAGCTTCAGTTTATTTATTTTTCTTACCAAAGAAGACATTTTAGATAGCCAACTAGTTCAGTGGGATTATTGAATTTCATTCTTAAAAGAAATAAAAAAAAATATGGTCACATTCTCCTCTGCTTTCCCCCCCAAAAAATCTCTTTCATTTGTCTATCTTGCAGGCTTTCTGGATTTCAGCTGCCTTCATCTCTTGTGAGCACAGGGTCTATTCTGACGCTTTGTTTTACGACCGATTTTGCCGTGAGTGCCCAAGGATTCAAGGCTATCTATGAAGGTAAGATGCTATATTTTAATATGCAAACAGACCTACAGGCTGAACGGCATGGATGCTTTCCTTCTGGACAGATTTGAATTCCTAAGAAAACTTGTAGGATTGTTGTGAGAATATTGAATATCTTGTTAAAATTATACTGATAATGATTGGATTGTTAGTTTTGGAAGGGTTTTGGATTTGTTTAAAAAAGAGAACTTTCCTTAGAAGTTTAGTTGTGCAAAATGCTGGCTTTGTTTTGTGGTTTTTTTCAGTTTCCAAATATCTGAAAACTTGAGTTGCAAAAATATAGTTCTGCTGTTATTTCTACATTCTTGTCAGAGGCAGTCTATATTTTCTTATGGTACAACCCTGTATGTGTGCATCGGTGTGGGGATGTGTGTGTGAGAGAGAAAGAATATGAATAAATTAGTAAATTAAGTAGTAACACTTTTTTGCCGTTTATTCTTATATGTGTATGTCTGTATGTTTATGACAGAAAGATACTTGTAAGTATTTTGATATTTTATTTATTTTACTTGCAACTTCTGCAAACTGTTCCCACACAAAAGATTTGGGTAAATCTAGTATAAATAGTACTTAGTCAACATTAAATCAGATGGCTTTTCTATCATATCATCCTGTGAGTCCAAAGTTTATTATCAACCAACATGAAATGGTTTTAAGGGCCTTTAAAGACCTGACATAATTCTGGGGGCACCATATTCCCCACTGAAATTAATGCTGTTCAAGGCATCCACATGGACATATCCATTTAGATACTTGTCAAAATATGGAGATACTTACTCAGCGTTGCATTACAACATCCATTCAGATGGTTATCCAAATGTGGAAACAGTAGCTCTGTATTGCATTGCTTTTCAGTGGGATGTACATTTGTGTGTATGTTAGTACTCAGATTGCTTTGACTGTCTCTAAAAAATTCAAAATTTAAGAAATGGTAAGAAGCATCTGTTAGGGAAGTAGCTTACCAATGTATTCAATTCATAAATAAAAATGGAAAAGCAAAAAGAGAAAAAAGGCTGTACTGCAAGGGTGCAATGTTATATTTATTTATCTGAAAACATTAAGCTCATTTGCATTAACACACATTTGGGTTGATCTCAATGGAGTTGATTTTACATGCATAGGTTTGCTTTGTTATAATGAGATTTCATGCATGCTTTCTCAAAAGTATTTTTTATTAAATGAACACATTTATAAATAAGAATGCTAATAAATTCTCAGGAGATTTTGAAAGATCAGAGAGATTCTCTCAATATATAACCCAATATTCTCAATCTATGCTTTCTTGCAACTAGCATTCCAAAGAAATGTCTAATTCAGAGCTGTTGAAAAAGTTTTGTTGTATAGAGAGATTTTTTTTGTAAGGGTAGTTTACAGGCTGATGAAATGAATCAAATTGCATAATATGGTAAACTACATACAATAATGTTTGAGGATCCAAAAAATGAATATTTGAAGCATATTTAATCTGATAGAATTCCCTTCTCGTGGCCACAGAATCAGTTTGGCTGTTAACTAAAGCAGAGTAAAATTCTGAACTACTTTTCCATTTTGTGCTTGTCTTTATATATTAGCATATGTTGAACTTTAGCGATTAGTTGAATCTTGTAAAGTTCCATTCCAGAGGCAAAAACTGTAGACCATGAAAGTAATCAACTGCAAAGTGAATGAAAGTCAAATGTGTTTCTCCATTTTTCTTCTAAGAGCTTGATTTTATTCATAGTTTGCAATACCAGAAGTCCCAAGCTCTTTGGAAGCCTTGAGCTAGCCTACCAAACAAAGTGAGAGAAATATTTGAACCTTGGAAAGAAAACGCTGTGTATCTCTCACTATTTTTTCTTCCTGAATTTAGAATTGCTTTTTACTATTAATGCTATAATATCACAGTGATTATGACACTTGCCTTCCAAACAGGAAACTGCTGGTTCAACATGTATCAGGATTGTCTTAATAACTATTTTTCTTACCGTATATTAATCTTCCTATTTTTCCATTTTTTTAAAAATGACCGTGGTTCTCTATTTTTCCCCCGTCACTGAACGTAGAAGGATTTCATGCTTAGTTCTCAAATAGCTAAACAAAAAAAATATAGAAAAGCACAGAAAGCACAGGAAATAAAAATAGTTGTTGTTAGTTGCGAAGTCGTGTCTGACCCATCACGACCCCATGGACAACATTCCTCCAGGCCTTCCTGTCCTCCACCATCTCCCGGAGTCCATCCAAGTCCATGTCTACTGCTTCAGTGACTCCATCCAGCCACCTCATTCTCTGTTGTCCCCTTCTTCTATTGCCCTCAATCTTTCCCAGCATTAGGCTCTTCTCCAGTGAGTCCTTCCTTCTCATTAGGTGGCCAAAGTACTTGAGTTTCAATTTCAGGATCTGACCTTCTAAAGAGCAGTCAGGGTGGATCTCCTCTAGGACTGACTGGTTTGATCATAATTCTTTAAAAAATGCTGGATCTTGAACCATCAATCTGATGTTTATAACACAAAACACTGCAACCATTGAATTATTATAGGCTTCATCAGTGGTGGGATTCAGATATGTGAACAACTGGTTCTTTGTGTGGATGCCATTTCCTGAAGTCCCTTCTGGGCCCGGGCAAAAAAAAAAAAAAAGCTACCGGTTCTACTGAACCAGTGCAAACTGGCTGAATCCCACTACTGGGCTTCGTAGTAAATGCAGCTCTAGGAGGTATGAGAGAGCAGGGGAAGCATTGACTGAATTGAAAGGCTTTTCCTGCTTCTGTGAAAATACCAAACAATTGCTGAGTTCATCCCATGCCCTCTCCAAAATGACCTAACATGAAAAGTACTTTGGAAGTGAAGCAGAAAAAGAGGTTCCTGAAGTATACCAGACAGGAACTACTCTCTCGGCATGCTCAATATTTTAGTGGGATGAACTTCAGGTCCAATTTTATCCCTATGCATTCCCTTTATCCAAGCAAAGAGGTAAATGCAGCTGATGGGAAGAAGAAGGAAGGGGCACACCCACAACAGTACAGTATGATGAAGCCTTATGGCACTCTATGCTTATATTTACTGAATAACACATTAAATGTTTCAGAGAAAGTGAGAGGACAAAGGGTGAACATTCAAGCAGTGTAATTTCCATTCTTTCTTCTATTGTCTTTGGTACAAACCTTGTAGCTGTCTGCTGGTCTACTGGCCTACAGTATCTATCTATTTAAGCTTCTTTGTCATATGTTTATCATTTTGTTTTTTGTCAGATATGCAATCCCCTAGAATGCCTTTGTCCGGAGCATCTTTAGCAATCATCTTAGAATTTTACTATTCTTCTACATATAAATATGGAGCCATTACTATGGTGTTACATGTGATCTGGGTGTCTATCCACAGTTTGGATTTTTTGTTGCAGAAAAATGATACATTTCTAGGATTCAGTCATCCCTTCTTGCTACTTTTATTTAGACAAAATGTTTGCTACTAAATTCTCAGTGGCGATGAGGGCACTGTTGGGAGATGAAAAAAACAATAGATTTGGGATAGATTGTCATGGAGAAAATCTATCTATGTGGTCATTAGGAATTGAAAAGAACTTGATGGCACATAATCATCCATTCTAAGATACAGGGAGAAATCCATCTGACACATCCTTATACAGAAATGAAATTCATTGGGCCATGGCTGACAAGGCTAATACATGCTGGAGCTGATGGCATTAAAACAGTAGGCAAAAATATTAGGAGGGCTCCAGTTTAATAAAGAATGTCTTAATAAAGTTGCACAGGTTTACTTTCAGCCCTCCAAATGCAGTTGAAAGATATGTTAATATATTTTTTATTTCTCTTTCCTTACTGGTCCCTCTATCTTATTGATACATGTCTCTATTAAATGATTTTAATGATTTTAATATTATTAAGTATTCAGATGTTGCTGAAAAGTTGTTTATCATGTGAGTTATGGACAGCATTCAATACAATAGAGTCGCCCTCTGAGGGAGATGGGTGGTTCCTATATGATAATCTCTCTCTCTCTCTCACACACACACACACACACACACATTTAAAAGGCCACATAATACATTTTTCCTGATCTATCTATCTATCTATCTATCTATCTATCTATCTATGTAAATTTAGATTTTTTTGCTGACAAAGAGCTAAAGGGAGACTAGTATAGTTATTTTGAGCTATTTAGCTCTCATCAGCTAGCCATACCCTTCTGAGATTCGAACCGGGACAGCTTGCATGTTAAGCAGCTGTATTAACCTCTAGGCCACAGGTTCTCCTCACTTCTGTCAGCTGAACCAGGGAGGATACATAGTAAGTGTTTTCCGATGAAACCAGTCTAATAGAACACCTGGACAGTTAGATGTCTCTCAAACTATGTCTATGAAGATTCTCAGGTCATGGTTGTCCCAAAAGGTGCTTTTTCAAAAGGCAACCAGATTTTGTTTGAAGACATTTCACTTCTCATCCAAGAAGCTTCTTCAATTCAGAACTGAAGAAGCTTCTTTGATGAGAAGTGAAATGTCTTCAAGCAAAAACAAAAAAAGTTCAGTTGCCTTTTGAAAAACCACTCTTGGGTCTCCCAAACTATGGAAAAGAGAAGTGATATTTGAATGATTCTCTCTCAGCATTCCAATGTATTCTCATATTTACATATAAAATTCCAATTTATAAATCTGTGGAATAGCCCCCTTGTTTACAACGTCCTATTAACTGGATCAGTGCTCTAGAAAGTACTTCTTAGCACAATGAACTTTTTGGATGTTCAGCAAAGCCATGGTGCTGTTTGCCAGTTTTCAACTGTTGATCTGCTCAATGGGCTCCATTTCTGAGTTTTGTCTTGGCAGGTTCATCCTGTGGCACAGTATGGATTCACTTAACTGTGCAATAGGAGCACACTCGATGTCTGTAAGAATTGGCTTGTAGCTTTAGGATTTGTATTTTGAAAGGATGCTAGAAGAAATTATTGTCCTTGAGCTCAGTTTCTTCCTCAGTGTCCAACCTGGTTTGTGTTTTCCACTATAATGATCAACTAATCTGAACTTGAATTAAGTTTTGCAAAGTGAAGCACACACTGGGCTGAAAATGTGTCACGCTCTGTTAAAAAAAAAAAAGACATTTTGAGAAAGAAAGGCAAACCTACCAGCTCTTTTCAGTCTTCTTTAATTCTTTCCATTAGCAGCTTTAGTCCTTTTGTTATCTTGATTGCTACTGGGGATTTGAAAGCGACTGGTCTTTCTAAACACCTTCAGGAATTATTTATTGGAATCAGACAAAAAACTCAAAGAAAAACAACTTTTCTCAAGTTATATTTTTTCCCATTACATAGGATCATTATTTCCTATATTTGTTTCAGAATTGCTGCAAAGTTGGCTGATATACCATCAAGTCAGTGTTGATTCTTAGCAACCCCATCTTCTCCATGATAACCCTAAACCCAGTCTGCATCCATCCCTATTTTAATTGATTTCTTGTTAGTCATCCTCTTCTTCTCTTTCCTTTTATCTTTCCAACTTTTAAGGACTTCTGGAGAGAGCTGTTTTCTTCATAATGTGTAAAAATATTCATTTTCCAGAACATATTAAAACAAAGCCAACATGGGTTTGTCAAAAATAGATCACGCCAGACAAATCTTATTGCATTCTTTGACCAAGTGACAAAATTAGTGGATCAGAGAAATGCTGTGGACATAATTTACTTGGACTTCAGTAAGGCATTTCATAAAGTAGATCACAACCTACTACTTGACAAGATAGAAAAATGTGGGGTAGACAGCATCACCACCAGATGGATCCGTAGCTGGCTGTCCGGCCGTACTCAGCAAGTGGTCCTCAATGGAACCGCATCTACAGGGAGGGAAGTGTGTAGTGGGGTGCCCCAGGGCTCTGTTCTGGGCCCAGTGCTCTTCAACATCTTCATCAACGATTTGGACGAGGGGATAGATGGGGAACTCATCAAATTTGCAGACGACACCAAGCTGGCAGGAATAGCCAACACTCCAGAAGATAGGCTTAAGATACAGAAGGATCTGACAGGCTTGAACACTGGGCACTATCTAACAAAATGAAATTCAATGGTGAAAAAAGCAAGATTCTACATTTAGGCAAGAAAGACCAAATGCAAAGGTATAGTATAGGGCAGGGCTTTTCAACCTTTTCACCCATTGTACCACTTTTAGGATATGGCAATATTCAAGTACCACCAGTCGCCTAGCAAGGTGTCAAAAACTTAATGACAAAAAAAATGGCACTGAAAAAAGTGCCCCCCCAAGCCACAGCCGAGCAAGACACCTGCCTGCCCACCCGGCGCGCTCTTCCTCCTGTCCGAGGTTTCCATTGTTATGAGCATTTCTGTTCAGGATTGGCAGTGGGGGTGGGGTGGGGGTGTTTGGTTCCCCCCCCCATCTGCTGGGTGGTTGCAGCAGGTTTTGGTCACTTCACATGACCCTGGAACACTATGACTGTCATAAATATGAATCAGTTGCAAAGCATCTGAATGTAAATCACAAGACCCTGGAGAAGCTGCAACATTCCAGCTGATCGGCGTTTGTTCTGGGCTCAGCAGAAGCACCAGGATCAGTGCCGAGCTCCAGCTGGAGCCTGGCGCTGATCCTGGTGCTTCCATTGAGCCCTGACAGCCCTGCAGCTCCAGCCGTCTCTCGCTCAGACTTGTGCGGTGCTGCCACTGGTTCAGCTCATTCCCCTCCCCCGCTACCACTTTTCTAGGATGGTCGCGTACCACCTGCCAGGTGCCAATGTACCACAGGTGGTACCCGTACCACTGGTTGAAAAGCCCTGGTATAGGGGGTACCTTGCTCAGTAGTAGTAACTGTGAGAGGGACCTTGGAGTCCTAGTGGACAATCACCTAAATATGAGCCAGCAGTGTGCTGCAGCTGCCAAAAAGGCCAACACAGTGCTAGGCTGCATTAACAGAGGGATAGAATCAAGATCACGTGAAGTGTTAATACCACTTTACAATGCCTTGGTAAGGCCACACTTGGAATACTGCATCCAGTTT
>NW_015389771.1:9864-16196 GCF_001527695.2 Protobothrops mucrosquamatus | reverse complement strand
ATATTGAGGATTCATTCTGCTGTTTTCAGATTGTGGTTTTATCTATGTACTACCAAAACTCTCGTTGTGTTTTATCTATTTGCTAATCCTCAAGTTAACCCAAATGGTACATCATACCACAATGAGTTTTGAATCAAGGTACCTAAAATCCATTAACTTAACGAATGCATAAAAAATCTGAGACTCATTACTCCCATGGAATTGAAATTTGCATAATGTTCAGATCAGTTTTATTCACAAATTTATGGCTATTATAGGATCCTTGTGGATTCATGATAGTGATTTATGCTGTTTCCTGCCAGCTTCCCATAAGCAATGCCATTGGGGAAGCTGGCAAGAGATTAGAAGTTGTTCCCACTCCCACTGCTTTTGCCCACCTGTGGTCATTTTGTTTATCTGTTTAGATAAATAAATATTGACATATTATTGAAGTTTCTTTATCATTGCTATTATATTTCTATTTATGATAATACCCTTTTTAGATAATCACAGGACTGCTCAACACTGGGGTAAAAAGAAATATGGTCAGCCTAAAATTTAATGTTCATTTGAGTCACATCACTCTGCACTATCTTCCTCTCAAAGGATGACCCAATGGGTCAGAGGGCTGTCTAGAATCTAATAATTATGAGGTCAGAAACAGTAATGGGCAACCTCCCTATAGCTCAATTTAGAAATTGGCCATATATTTCTTCTGCATGAATAGAACTCCTTGTTTTTACCTTGTGACCTAATGAAGAATCAATATCTCTCCAAATGTTGCTGAAGTATTGCTCCTAACTTCAATGTTATGGCCTGTCATGAACAATATTGGGAGTTGTATTTCAGAAATATTTGAATAGCCCTATTTTAGAGGGTTATTTCAAGAAAATATCACATATATAATAGCAAATTATATATATATAATATACTCTCTCTCTCTCTCTCTCTCTCTCTCTCTCTCTCTCTCTCTCTCTCTAGCATGTATGTGTGTGTATACACATACACCCCCACATATATACTGTGTGTATTCTACACATATAATAAACATAAAAAGCACAGTACATACATTTATACAGAAACATAAACCTACAAATACAAAACTAAACAGCTACCTTAAAAAATATATATAGTCCATTTCTACCCTTCACTTTCCTCATGGATCCATTAACCATTTCTTATTCTTTTATACCATTAGAGTTACACTTTAAATTCCCATTGTCTCCCTTATTTAATTTATAAAAACCTTTACTATCAAACTACTTTTCTTTATTTTTGTGCTATAATATATAAATGGACTCCATTCTTTAATAAAAGCCTTTGTAGATTTCTTTCTCACTGAATGTGCCATTTTTGCTATCTCCTCCAAGTCGATAATTAAAGAAAATATCACTACAGAAGAGCATATTACAGGCACATGCTGAACTCTGAACCTTGATATTACAAAGCTGATAACATTATGAATGAGCAAACTAGACTGGCTAAAGCTCTAGATTTTATGGTATCCAAAATGTTATGGTATCCCACAAATCAACCATGGCCAAACACTCTGTGTACCGTGCTTTCCCATGGATCTAACCATGTTTCAGTTTTCATAGCACAAAGAGCAAAAAGGTGTTTCCTAGGCAAGTTAGTCCAACTAGGCTGAAAATGGTTGAGGTAGGGCAGAGGGAAGCAAGGAAACAATCTGTTCTTAATGACATCTGAAGGTATTCAGCTCCAGCAAACCGTGGATTTGTAAATAATTGAAGAATTCAGTGGCATGGGGCATGCTGTTACCTCATCCCCTGCTGAGGTCTCTTACATTTGGCCCTATGTAACAGATGACCTTTCTGTCACACATTTTTCTTGTTGAAAATATGTTTTATTTTGAAGTACATCTGCTGTGTGTAGGATGTAAGACTCCTGTTTGATGTTGGTATGCCAGCAACGCTGTAGGAGCAGAGCAAATGGAGCCACTGTAGAAGCAGAGTACAGCTTCAGCTCTAGACGGACGACCAGGCGTTATGCTGCCAATTAAAGAAATTCTCCCATGGCTATAAGACTTCTTTACTAAAGTCCCCTGAAGCACTGAGGCTACCCACATAACTGACAGACTTAGCAAACACAGCTGGACATTAGAAGGAGACTTCCTCATTTTTCAGCAAAAGTACTGATGCCATCACTTCAGGCAGACTTTAGCTTAGGTAACATGACTGCTGCGTCAATGCGAATCGAGCTATTATATATTGCTTGTTGGTTTATTTTATTTATAAAATGTATTGGTCGCCCATCTTACCACAAGGTAACTGTAGGTGGCTTACAGTCATAAAAATGTATTTATATAGTACATTAAAAGATGAATAAATTAAAACCAGTCTTTCAAATCTAATGATACATGGGGAGGATGGGGCCGGAGTGGAGGCAGGTGGGATCTGTCGATATTCAATCAACCACTTCCACTGCTCTGTTCCCCTGTTGGGGCCCCAAGCCAATTAGCAAAGCCAGGTCATGAGGCCCTTATGAAAGAAAAGGAGGGTTGGGGCCAGCCTCACATTGGAGGACAAGATTTTTCTGAAGGCAGGAGCAACAGCAGAGAAGGCCCTCCTCCTGGACTCCGCCAGCAGGAATATTGGGGCTAATGGGACCCGCAACATGTCTCCTCTGCCGGCATGAGTTGAATGGGCCAATCCCAGTGGGGGTGAGAAGGTCCTTTCAGTTGCTTGGACCCATGCCATGAAGGGCTTTAAAGGTGATCACCAACACCTTATTTTAAGCTATGTAAAAACTGTATTTTTTTAAAAAAAAAATCAATTTATTACATGTTTCTTGAGAAAGAAAGAAGTGGCTGTGTTATACATCACAGTGTAGGTAAGGATATTCCTAGAAACAAGTAATTTATATGTTGGAAGATTGTAGGAAGTAGGCAAATAGAAGAAAGAGTGAAAGAGGCCACTTGCTGTGGATCAGCTTCCACAAAGACTGAGACTTTGATCCATACGTACATAGGTTTAATGTAGACAAGGAGAACCTATGTTCATCTTGAGGTTGTCCTTCATACCCATAAAATTTCATCCCATGGAGAGAAATAACAGAGATAGACTCTATATGGAAATAAATCACATACACAGAAGAAATTTTGGAATATAACTAATAGGAACAGAGGTCAATTAAAACTTGGATTTATGGTCATCTATATAAACATTTTGAGCTTTTGCACATTACATTTCATTTTGGAAGACTCCATGAATTGGGAGAAGGATGAAATCACTGACGTGACCACCATAATCAGTGTTGTGTGCAACCTAGTTCCATCCAAGTTCAGCCCAGTTTGTTATGCTGATATGTATTTACCTACCTACCTACCTACCTACTTACTTACTAAATTTGTATGCTGCCTGACTTTTAATGACTCTGAGCAGCTCACAAGTAAAAACATTTTTAAAAGAATACAATCAGAAACAAAAATGAGGAATAAAAGACTAGCAACTATGTTCTGTGACATATTTGTATATTACTTTACAAGTAGACAAGCTCTGAAATTCTAAAACCTTATTCTCACTAACTAAAATCTCACTTGGGACATATTGCAATTATTTTGAACTCGTGAGCAATCTTAACTTTCAGACATTTATACAATGCCGCTTAAAGCTTCTGAACTCCAATTTATTTATTACGGATCGAAAGACTCCTACTGAAAAATACGATGTTAATAATTCAGTGATTGTCATGGCCTTTGCATTTTTATCCAAAGTGCGTTGGCACAGATTTCAATGAAGTTATTTTCCCAAATAACCATATTTTGTATATCAACAATAAGAACATTGGTAGACTTCACAATTCATGAATCCTGCATTGCCTGGAGGCAGTAGAAGGAGACAAATGGGCACATCAATTATACCCTGTAAAAAAAAAATTGAAAATACTTTATGCATTATACAATACAAAATGGTAATATACTATGAAGGTTCAGTGAACAGGCTTTGTCTCATACTTTACTTATTAATATCATATTGGCTTGCCAATGTCCATAGCCTTGAGTCATTGGCCCAAGCCAAAATCCTACCTATTAAATTTTGCAGTGTCAGATTTACTTTTTATTTGCAATTATTTGAAGTGGTAAGAGAAATACATATACAGTCCTCAATTTATGACCACAATTGAGCCCAGAATTTTTGTTGCTAAGCAAGACATTTGTTGAATGAATTTTGCCCCATTTTATTACCTTTCTTGTCACAGTTATTAAGTGAATCTGGCTTCCCATTGACTTTGCTTGTTAGAAGGTGATCACATGACCCTGGAACACTGCAACCATCATAAATATTAGTCAGTTGCCAAGTATCTGAAATTTGATCATATGATCATGAGGGTGCTGCAAAGGTCGTAAGTGTGAAAAACATAAGTTTTTCATAAGTCACTTTTTTCAGTGCAATTGTAACTTTGAATGGTCTCTAAAATAAACTATTATAAAATTGAGGACTACCTTAACCAAGATTCAAAAGTGAACACATGCACTCTTATGCTCTTCCCTTAATTTTTTTTTCACAATTTTAAGTATAATAANTCTTTCCATTAGCAGCTTTAGTCCTTTTGTTATCTTGATTGCTACTGGGGATTTGAAAGCGACTGGTCTTTCTAAACACCTTCAGGAATTATTTATTGGAATCAGACAAAAAACTCAAAGAAAAACAACTTTTCTCAAGTTATATTTTTTCCCATTACATAGGATCATTATTTCCTATATTTGTTTCAGAATTGCTGCAGAGTTGGCTGATATACCATCAAGTCAGTGTTGATTCTTAGCAACCCCATCTTCTCCATGATAACCCTAAACCCAGTCTGCATCCATCCCTATTTTAGTTGATTTCTTGTTAGTCATCCTCTTCTTCTCTTTCCTTTTATCTTTCCAACTTTTAAGGACTTCTGAAGAGAGCTGTTTTCTTCATAATGTGTAAAAATATTCATTTTCCAGAACATATTAAAACAAAGCCAACATGGGTTTGTCAAAAATAGAACATGCCAGACAAATCTTATTGCATTCTTTGACCATTAGTGGATCAGAGGAATGCTGTGGACATAATTTACTTGGACTTCAGTAAGGCATTTCATAAAGTAGATCACAACCTACTACTTGACAAGATAGAAAAATGTGGGGTAGACAGCATCACCACCAGATGGATCCATAGCTGGCTGACCGGCCGTACTCAGCGAGTGGTCCTCAATGGAACCACATCTACAGGGAGGGAAGTGTGTAGTGGGGTGCCCCAGGGCTCTGTTCTGGGCCCAGTGCTCTTCAACATCTTCATCAACGATTTGGACGAGGGGAGATGGGGAAGTCATCAAATTTGCAGACGACACCAAGCTGGCAGGAATAGCCAACACTCCAGAAGATAGGCTTAAGATACAGAAGGATCTGGACAGACTTGAACACTGGGCACTATCTAACAAAATGAAATTCAATGGTGAAAAAAGCAAGATTCTACATTTAGGCAAGAAAGACCAAATGTAAAGGTACAGTATAGGGCAGGGCTTTTCAACCTTTTCACCCATTGTACCATTGGCAATATTCAAGTACCACCAGTTGCCTAGCAAGGTGTCAAAAACTTGATGACAAAAAAAATGGCACTGAAAAAAGGGCCCCCCAAGCCACAGCCGAGCAAGACACCTGCCTGCCCACCCGGTGGCGCTCTTCCTCCTGTCCGAGGTTTCCATTGTTATGAGCATTTCTGTTGAGGATTGGCAGTGGGGGTGGGGTGGGGGTGTTTGGTTCCCCCCCCCCCGTCTGCTGGGTAGTTGCAGCAGGTTTTGGTCACTTCACATGACCCTGGGACACTATGACTGTCATAAATATGAATCAGTTGCCAAGCATCTGAATGTAAATCACAAGACCCTGGAGAGGCTGCAACATTCCAGCTGATCAGCATTTGTTCTGGGCTCAGCAGAAGCACCAGGATCAGTGCCGAGCTCCAGCTGGAGCCTGGCGCTGATCCTGGTGCTTCCACTGAGCCCTGACAGCCCTGCAGCTCCAGCCGTCTCTCGCTCAGGCTTGTGCGGTGCTGCCACTGGTTCAGCTCATTCCCCTCCCCCACTACCACTTTTCTAGGATGGTCGCGTACCACCTGCAAGGTGCCAATGTACCACAGGTGGTACCCGTACCACTGGTTGAAAAGCCCTGGTATAGGGGGTACCTTGCTCAATAGTAGTAACTGTGAGAGGGACCTCGGAGTCCTAGTGGACAATCACCTAAATATGAGCCAGCAGTGTGCTGCAGCTGCCAAAAAGGCCAACACAGTGCTAGGCTGCATTAACAGAGGGATAGAATCAAGATCACGTGAAGTATTAATACCACTTTACAATGCCTTGGTAAGGCCACA
>NW_015389771.1:4021-6974 GCF_001527695.2 Protobothrops mucrosquamatus | reverse complement strand
TAGGAATGTGCCTAGTCATGACCGGCCCAACAACGAGGTCAAGAAGCCGTGCGCACACGCTAGTCAAGTTATAAAAGCAACTCCCATGGACTGACATTTTGAGCCCTGAGGACGTCAGCAGGTGGCTGACGAAAGCTAGGCGTTTTAATTGGTTTTATTAGTAGTTTTAGTAATTTTAACATTAAACCAAATTTTTTTTTACCACATTCCCTGGTGCTCGTGTGTTTTTCACTGTTTTAATATGGAATTACCCAGGGATCACATTTTTAAAGAAATTTTTGATATATATATATATATATATGGCTAGAAATAGAGCTAATAGCCCGCGAGTAAGTGGAATCAGGCAATCCCATCATAATAGAGCCAGTTGCAGGATGGGAAAAGGCCCCAGTGGAATGCACAAGGGGGATGAAGGACCTTTAGACGGTATAGATGAGGGCGTGAGAGGGGTAGTGGAAGGTGGGGTGGGGAGAGCTGGGTATACAGGAGAATGCAGTGAATGGTGTGATGGAAAGTCGAGAGATACATGGGCCTTCGGGAATGAAAGCAGTGGGGAGGCAATAGAACGGAGCGGATGGAGGAATGATAGTTTGAAGGATGCCAAGACCCCAGTGAGCGACAGAGAGTGGGAGCAAATGGAAGGGGTGGTGGGTGGGGGGTTGTTACGACAGGAGGGGTGGTACGGAGGGAGTTGGAATGCAAATAAGAGTGGGGTGAGCGTTTGTTGTGAGGATGGAGGGAGAGTGTGGAAGAAGGTATTAGGGGAGGAAATAGGGGACGCACGCAATGGCGCGATTGGAGGGGGAGAGGAAGAAATTATGTTGAACTCAATGGGGAGGCTCGGCAAAGGAAAAACCGCCCGGGAATCCGTCAAAGGCCATAAGATGAAGAACCCCCATAGAGCGTGTAAAGGTGGCGAAGGATCCCCGTACAGCATGAATAAGGGCGCGAAAGAAACGGTAGAAGGTGGGTCGGAACGTGTGGGGGTTGTAGGAGAACGGAACAAAAGGTATAATGAAAGATCGGGGAACGTACGTGCCTCCGTGAATCAAAGAGGTTGGGAGGTGATAGACCGAGGAAAGGAATGGGGTGGATGGATGGATGAAAGACCCCATGGAGGCATAAATAAAGGGGCAGAAGCAGTGGAGTACGGGAGGGTCCATGGGGGAGGGGATGATGGTAGTGGAATGGTAACATTAGGGACGATAGGAGGAGAGTGGTTGCAACAAGAGGGTGGGTTGGAGAAAGGGAATTTGAGGATGAATAGGGACGGGGTGAATGTATGCTGTGGGAATGGAGAGAGAGTGTGGAATGAACTGCAAGGAGAGGAGGCAGGAAACACACGAAGTGTTGCAACCGGGGGGAGAGAAGAAGGGATCAATCTAGACTCGATGGGGAAGGATCATGAAGGTAGAAGAGGGATTGATGGCGAAATGAAGGAGAGGGAAGGGATGGATAGCTTGGAGGGGAAGGATGAGGGGGTTGAAGTGGATGAGAGATGCAAGAAAGAACCCCAAGTGATCCCTGACGAGGACAGCCGGGAGCCTCGTAATGGTAAGCAGGGAAGGAAGGCAAAACGTTTACACACGGGTAAAAGGAAGACAGGTACCGCGCAGGAGCGCATATACCGGGGCCTGGTCACGCGATCGCGCAGCCAGATGCAGGCATTTGAAAACGCTATATAAACCCTCCCAAAAACCGCCTTAGCAACCCTGAAGATGTCGGGAGGGCCCGACGAAAGCTTGGTTGCCTACAAATTTTTAATAATGTTTTACTGCTTTTAAATTGTTTTTAAACTTTTTAATTGCTTATAAATATTTTATCCCCTCTTCCTGGGTGTAATCATTTTCCCAAAAACAAACCGTGAACACCAGGAGTATATCAAACTATCAAAAAGTTTAATAACACAAAACATAAAACAAAACTACACCAAGCTTTCGTCGGACTCCTTCCAACATCGTCAGGGTTACATGCCAGTCCATGAGAGAGTCTCTTTTATAAGCCATCCATCATCTGCGCCCGGCAGATGTGTGTATATATATATACACACCCCACATACACCCCCCACATATATACTGTGTGTATTCTACACATATAATAAACATAAAAAGCACAGTACATACATTTATACAGAAACATAAACCTACAAATACAAAACTAAACAGCTACCTTAAAAAAATATATAGTCCATTTCTACCCTTCACTTTCCTCATGGATCCATTAACCATTTCTTATTCTTTTATACCATTAGAGTTACACTTTAAATTTCCATTGTCTCCCTTATTTAATTTATAAAACCCTTTACCATCAAACTACTTTTCTTTATTTTTGTGCTATAATATATAAATGGACTCCATTCTTTAATAAAAGCCTTTGTAGATTTCTTTCTCACTGAATGTGCCATTTTTGCTATCTCCTCCAAGTCAATAATTAAAGAAAATATCACTATAGAAGAGCATTACAGGCACATGCTGAACTCTGAACCTTGAAATTACAAAGCTGATAACATTATGAATGAGCAAACTAGACTGGCTAAAGCTCTAGATTTTATGGTATCCAAAATGTTATGGTATCCCACAAATCAACCATGGCCAAACACTCTGTGTACCGTGCTTTCCCATGGATCTAACCATGTTTCAGTTTCCATAGCACAAAGAGCAAAAAGGTGTTTCCTAGGCAAGTTAGTCCAACTAGGCTGAAAATGGTTGAGGTAGGGCAGAGGGAAGCAAGGAAACAATCTGTTCTTTTTTTTTATTATTTTATTTTTTATTTTTCACCATACACCATACACCAAAACTACATAAACATAAATCTTTTCTTCTAACAGAACAGTGCTTTACATTTTAAATATTCTTTACATCTTATTTACATTTTATATACATCAATAATTATATCTTTTTCTTTCTCTGTTCTAGCCAATTATAACATTTATTCCAAATTTCATAAAATTCTG
>NW_015389771.1:0-3317 GCF_001527695.2 Protobothrops mucrosquamatus | reverse complement strand
CGCCGGTGTTAAATGCCATCTGTAAATCATTTTATATTGATTCTCTCTATATGCAGTTGATAGCGTCAATTTGCAATTTCTGTTCCATAATCTTTCCCATTCCTCTAAATTTATATTTCGCCCCACATTTCGTGCCCACGCTATCATTGGCCCCTTCACTATTTCTTCTTCTAACTCTATCTCTAATAGGTATTTATAATTTTTTGATAATAGTTTTCCTTCCTTACTTATTAGAATTTTATCAAATTTTATCTAGATTTTATGGTATCCAAAATGTTATAGTATCCCACAAATCAACCATGGCCAAACACTCTGTGTACCATGCTTTCCCATGGATCTAACCATGTTTCAGTTTCCGTAGCACAAAGAGCAAAAAGGTGTTTCCTAGGCAAGTTAGTCCAACTAGGCTGAAAATGGTTGAGATAGGGCAGAGGGAAGCAAGGAAACAATCTGTTCTTAATGACATCTGAAGGTATTCAGCTCCAGCAAACCGTGGATTTGTAAATAACTGAAGAATTCAGTGGCATGGGGCATGCTGTTACCTCATCCCCTGCTGAGGTCTCTTACATTTGGCCCTATGTAACAGATGACCTTTCTGTCACACATTTTTCTTGTTGAAAATATGTTTTATTTTGAAGTACATCTGCTGTGTGTAGGATGTAAGACTCCTGTTTGATGTTGGTATGCCAGCAACGCTGTAGGAGCAGAGCAAATGGAGCCACTGTAGAAGCAGAGTACAGCTTCAGCTCTAGACGGACGACCAGGCGTTATGCTGCCAATTAAAGAAATTCTCCCATGGCTATAAGACTTCTTTACTAAAGTCCCCCTGAAGCACTGAGGCTACCCACATAACTGACAGACTTAGCAAACACAGCTGGACATTAGAAGGAGACTTCCTCATTTTTCAGCAAAAGTACTGATGCCATCACTTCAGGCAGACTTTAGCTTAGGTAACATGACTGCTGCGTCAATGCGAATCGAGCTATTATATATTGTTTGTTGGTTTATTTATTTATTTATAAAATTTATTGGTCGCCCATCTTACCACAAGGTAACTGTAGGTGGCTTACAGTCATAAAAATGTATTTACATAGTACTTTAAAAGATGAATAAATTAAAACCAGTCTTTCAAATCTAATGATACATGGGGAGGGTGGGGACGGAGTGGAGGGAGGTGGGATCTGTCGATATTCAATCAGCAACTTCCACTGCTCTGTTCCCCTGTTGGGGCCCCAAGCCAATTAGCAGAGCCAGGTCACGAGGCCCTTATGAAAGAAAAGGAGGGTTGGGGCCAGCCTCACATTGGAGGACAAGATTTTTCTGAAGGCAGGAGCAACAGCAGAGAAGGCCCTCCTCCTGGACTCCACCAGCAGGAATACTGGGGCTAATGGGACCCGCAACATGTCTCCTCTGCCGGCATGAGTTGAATGGGCCAATCCCAGTGGGGGTGAGAAGGTTCTTTCAGTTGTTTGGACCCATGCCATGAAGGGCTTTAAAGGTGATCACCAACACCTTATTTTAAGCCATGTAAAAACTGTATTTTTTTTTAAAAAAATATCAATTTATTACATATTTCTTGAGAAAGAAAGAAGTGGCTGTGTTATACATCACAGTGTAGGTAAGGATATTCCTAGAAACAAGTAATTTATATGTTGGAAGATTGTAGGAAGTAGGCAAATAGAAGAAAGAGTGAAAGAGGCCACTTGCTGTGGATCAGCTTCCACAAAGACTGAGACTTTGATCCGTACGCACATAGGTTTAATGTAGACAAGGAGAACCTATGTTCATCTTGAGGTTGTCCTTCATACCCATACAATTTCATCCCATGGAGAGAAATAACAGAGATAGACTCTATATGGAAATAAATCACATACACAGAAGAAATTTGGGAATATAGCTAATAGGAACAGAAGTCAATTAAAACTTGGATTTATGGTCATCTACTGTATATAAACATTTTGAGCTTTTGCACATTACATTTCATTTTGGAAGACTCCATGAATTGGGAGAAGGATGAAATCACTGACGTGACCACCATAATCAGTGTTGTGTGCAACCTAGTTCCATCCAAGTTCAGCCCAGTTTGTTATGCTGATATGTATTTACCTACCTACCTACCTACCTACTTACTTACTAAATTTGTATGCTGCCTGACTTTTAATGACTCTGAGCAGCTCACAAGTAAAAACATTTTTTAAAAGAATACAATCAGAAACAAAAATGAGGAATAAAAGACTAGCAACTATGTTCTGTGACATATTTGTATATTACTTTACAAGTAGACAAGCTCTGAAATTCTAAAACCTTATTCTCACTAACTAAAATCTCACTTGGGACATAATGCAATTATTTTGAACTCGTGAGCAATCTTAACTTTCAGACATTTATACAATGCCGCTTAAAGCTTCTGAACTCCAATTTATTTATTACGGATCGAAAGACTCCTACTGAAAAATACGATGTTAATAATTCAGTGATTGTCATGGCCTTTGCATTTTTATCCAAAGTGCGTTGGCACAGATTTCAATGAAGTTATTTTCCCAAATAACCATATTTCGTATATCAACAATAAGAACATTGGTAGACTTCACAATTCATGAATCCTGCATTGCCTGGAGGCAGTAGAAGGAGACAAATGGGCACATCAATTATACCCTGTAAAAAAACAATTGAAAATACTTTATGCATTATACAATACAAAATGGTAATATACTATGAAGGTTCAGTGAACAGGCTTTGTCTCATACTTTACTTATTAATATCATATTGGCTTGCCAATGTCCATAGCCTTGAGTCATTGGCCCAAGCCAAAATCCTACCTATTAAATTTTGCAGTGTCAGATTTACTTTTTATTTGCAATTATTTGAAGTGGTAAGAGAAATACATATACAGTCCTCAATTTATGACCACAATTGAGCCCAGAATTTTTGTTGCTAAGCAAGACATTTGTTGAATGAATTTTGCCCCATTTTATTACCTTTCTTGTCACAGTTATTAAGTGAATCTGGCTTTCCCATTGACTTTGCTTGTAAGAAGGTGATCACATGACCCTGGAACACTGCAACCATCATAAATATTAGTCAGTTGCCAAGTATCTGAAATTTGATCATATGATCGTGAGGGTGCTGCAAAGGTCGTAAGTGTGAAAAACATAAGTTTTTCATAAGTCACTTTTTTCAGTGCAATTGTAACTTTGAATGGTCTCTAAAATAAACTATTATAAAATTGAGGACTACCTTAACCAAGATTCAAAAGTGAACACATGCACTCTTATGCTCTTCCCTTAATTTTTTTTTCACAATTTTAAGTATAATAA
>NW_015389770.1:73984-80159 GCF_001527695.2 Protobothrops mucrosquamatus | reverse complement strand
TTTACCAAGGTCCCTTCCAACTTTATTATTATTATTATTATGGATCATCGCACAGTCAGCCAGATGTTCAGACTGGATTTGGCATTTTGTCTACCTATTGAGTCCTTACCCAGGACCTGGGATAGGCAGATGTGGATGTTTGATGGTATTACAGATATCGTCGCAGGATGGAAGCGGTTCCTAGTAAGGCCGCCTTTTGCAATTGACTAATAGCGAATTTGTCAATGCCAATGGTGTTCAAGTGGTGCTCCAGTTGTTTTGGGATTATTATTATTATTATTATTATTATTATTATTATTATTATTATTATTATTATTATTATTATTATTATTATTATTATTATTATTATTATTATTATTATTATCCTTCCCATGGTAAAATATTATTATTATTATATCTATTGCAAAGAAAGTTGGAAGTCACTTATATATCTCTTGATTCTTATCTCTTTTTCTATCTTATGTTTCTTGCCCCTTCTTTTTCTTTACTCTTTTTCTTTGTCTCTCCTTTCTGTTTTTTTTTTAGATGTATAGTTTATCATATACAAATAGCTAATTAAATCAAAAGAAACAAGGATGTTGATTGGGTCACGTCTGGCCAATGGCATGGATAGTTTGTCTTCCCTCTGAACACTCAGTATCACCAGTCTTGGATATTTACAATAGTTGATCAAAGCTGGAAAGTTTAAATGGGCACACTTTCCTGAAGAGGGCAAGGGAAACACAACGGGGGCATTCACAAGATGTGAAAGATGAGTTCAGAGTAGCATGGTCTAGTACAGGGGTAGGCAACCTTGGCTCTTTTATGACTTGTGGACTTCAACTCCCAGAATTCCTGAGCCAGCTATGCTGAGGGGAAAGGGAGAGGTTTCCAAGCTGAGCCATGCTGGCTCAGGAATTCTGGGAGTTGAAGTCCACAAGTCATAAAAGAGCCAAGGTTGCCTACCCCTGGTCTAGTAATTAAGGCATCAAGCTAGAAAGCAGGAGACTGTAAATTCAAATTCCACTTTAGGCATGAAAGCTGGCTGGTTGACATTGGGACAATCACCAGGAGGCTGTGAGTTCCAGTCCTGCGTCAGGCATGAAAGCTGGCTGGGTGACCTTGGGCCAATCACTCTCTCTCCATGTAACCCAGCTCACAGGGTTGTTGTTGCAGGGAAAATAGGAAGAAGAAGGTATGTTGGATATCTTTGCAACCTTGAGTTATTAGTAAACATAATAAAGACGGGATACAAATAAGCAAATCTATATAAATAAAAATGTAAATGTTCGTTTGTTCAAAATCTTAAATCTCTGAAAGTTCTTCACCGATTGCTTTGAAATTTTGACACAACGTTGCATTCAAATACGCGCACGTTTTTATATACCTATATTATATAGATGTCACACCTGTGACAGGTAAAAACATGTTTTTTTTGAAAAACAGCGCCATCTGTTGGACGTAAACATATTACAAACGTGCGCTTTCTCTTTTCTTTCTTTTCCATTTAACCAGACTGAGCCACAGCAACGCGTGGCCGGGTACAGCTAGTAGTAAATAAATAAATATAAATATAGTGGATTTGACTGTGCAGTTTAAGTTCTTCTTCTTTCCTGTATGCAACAAAGGAATACCACAAACCTATTAAAATTGGGATGGAATGGGTTAAAAATCATATGAGAGGCAACATGGGGTTGTCAGGACATTTAAGGGTCTGACCAAAGAGCACCTTTTAATTTAAGGCAAATGGCCAAAGACTAACTTTAATTTGTTTTTATTGGTCAGTGGTTGAATCCAAATATCTTTGACACTCTGATGACTGTAGCTCTGTTTTTAGGGACTGCTTCATTCTAGGCAACTAGCAGATATACATTATTTAGCTCCACATTCCCTGAAATGTTCAAACGACAGGTGATTCCGATAGTTGTATACTCTCCAAATTTTTCATCAGTTATGTGTTCAGTTTGGCCCCACTCTTTAGGAATTTCATATGACTATTGATATGCATTTTTTACATATCTGGTGACAGAATAACAGAGTTGGGAGGAACCTTGGAGGTCTGCTCAAGCAGGAGACCCTATACTATTTCAGACAAGTGGCTGTCCAGTCTCTCCTTAAAAGCCTCCAGTGATGGAGCACCCACAACTTCTGAAGGCAAGCCGGTCCACTGGTTAATTGTTCTAACAGCCAGGAAGTTTCTCCTTAGTTCCAGGTTGGTTCTCGATTAGTTTCTATCCCTTATTTCAGTGGTGGCGAACCTATGGCATACGTGCCAGAGGTGGCACTCGGAGCCCTCTCTGTGGGCACACATGCCATTGCTCCACCCCCGCCTTCCCCCACGGCCCCCTCCTCACCAGCAGCCCCCCCAGAGGAGAGTTGCTCCCGGGCATGGCCCGCACGGAGCAGCACAGCCAAGTACATAGCCGGGCAACAGGGACAAGATTCCGCCCTCGCACCCCATAGCGTGCAGATGATGCTGAAGGGTGTGGGCGGAGGGCGTGGCTGCCATGGCGCTGCAGGGCTGCCTGGGCGATCTGCTGCAGCGGGCCATGGATGCGGTGAGTGGCCCTGTGGGTGGGTGGGGCAGGGGGCGGGTGGGGGCGGAGCAGGCAGGGCAGGAGGCAGAGCAGGGGTGGGGGGCAGTTTTGGGGCACTCAGTCTCTAAAAGGTTTGCCATCACTGCCTTATTTCTTGTCTTGCCTTCAGGTGCTTTGGAAAATAGGTTGACCTCCTTTTCTTTGTGACCCTCAAATTTTGGACCCCTTTCAGTACATCCTTTTTTTCCCCCCATATAGTTTTCTTTAAAAAAAATTCTGCAATATATACTTTTTTGTCCAAATGCTTCCTAATGTGTGCCCTTGTGTACACAGCAAACTCTTTTCTACTGCCTGATCCACAAAGTCTCAACGGATCCTTTTGGTTTCTATGGGGGAGAATGAGAGGTATAATAACCTCACAGAACCACAGTACCTGAGTACCATATCCTGCTGGATACTTTAGAGGCATGTTGCTAGAGAGCCCAATTTCATGACAGATAAAGAAAATCAAACCTTCTTAAAGAAAATTTAAATTGTTTAAAGCATTTTAATGTTAAATATGTAAATGCAAGCATAAAATCTTGGAATCAAATAAAGCATATTGCTACCTAGATTAGACAATATTACAGTTGGCAAATTTCTTAAAAGATAAACTTCAAAAATCAATACAGTGCTCTGGGTACACCACAAAATGCATTGCAACAAGATAAAGAATTCAAATTAAAATTTCCAATTACAAGGAAGATTTTGCAGAAAAATAATTAGAACACAACCTGAAGGATAAAAGCAATTCTCTATCTAGATCGGTGAAATGCAGACATGAGATTTTAGCTCTATATATCAAGCCTAATGTAATATTCTTGGCTAGATGTATCCAGTTTTGGTCACCACGATTAAAAAAAGATGTTAAGACTCTAGAAAGAGTACAAAGAAGAGCAACAAAGATGATTAGTGGACTGGAGGCTAAAACATATAAGGAACGGCTGCTGGAATTAGGCATGTCTAGTTTAATGAAGAGAAGGACGAGGGGGGACATGATAGCAATATTCCAATATCTCAGGGGCTGCCACAAAGAAGAGGGAGTCAAGCTATTCTCCAAAGCACCTGAAGGCAGGACAAGAAGCAATGGATGGAAACCAATCAAGGAGAGAAGCAACCTAGAACTAAGGAGAAATTTCCTGACTGTTAGAACAATTAATTAGTGGAACAGCCTGCCTCCAGAAGTTGTGAATGCTCCAATACCAGAAGTTTTAAAGAAGAGATTAGACAAACATTTGTCTGAAATGGAATAGGATTTCCTGCCTGAGCAAGGGGTTCGACTAGAAGATCTCCAAGGTCCCTTCCAACATCATCATCATCATCATCATCATCATCATCATCATCATCATCATCACCACCACCACCACCAGTATTGTTGTTGTTGTTGTTGTTGTTGTTGTTATTATTATTATTATTATTATTATTATTACATTCTTCTTCAGAAAAATACTTCCTAAAGCTAAATGGTCATCTATTTCAATACACTGGCTTTTTCTTACTTTTCCCAAGGTCCTGGACATTCCAAATTTTGCTCCTAGGTTCATGACCATAGTAGTCCTGTACTTTTCTAAACCTTGGGACACAGACTCCAGTTGAGTTCTTTTAAAAGATCTACACTTTTTCTTTGTTCAATATAAAAGATTTTGGGGTAAGCAGCGATATGCTGTAGCTGACTTGCCCTGGCTCTCAAGAGCCGATTTTCAAATTTTCTGGAATTCTGTGAACACAATGAGACGATGGCAGTGGAGCTGGCAGAGCCATTTCTTAAATATTTAGCATCTTGAAATATTGCATCCAGTTTTGGTCACCACCATGATATAAAAAGATGCTGAGACTCTAGAAAGAGTGCAAGAAGAGCAACAAAGATGATTAGGGGACTGGAGGATAAAACATATGAAGAACGGTTGCTGGAATTGTGTATTTCTAGTTTAATGAAAAGGAGGATTGGGGTGACATGACAGCAGCATTCCAATATTTGAGGGGCTGCCAGAAAGAAGAGGGGTTCAGCCTATTGTCCAAAGGAACTGAAGGCAGAACAAGAAGCAATGGCTGGAGACAAATCAGGGAGAGAAGCAATCTAGAACTAAAGAGGAACTTCCTGACAGTTAGAACAATTAATCAATGGAATGGCTTGCATTCACTAGAAGAACTCCAAGGTTTCCTTCAACTGTGTTATTCTGTCCTGTTATTCAGGGTTCATCCTGAACACCTAAAACAGTGTGATGATGACAGCAGTACTGGCAGGGCCAGTTCTTAAATATTTAGCAGCACATCACTGGGGGTACTAAACTCTGTACATGATCAACAGCATCTGTTCTTTGTTGGGCTATGTATTGTCCATCTGCCATGAAGAGCTGGCAGGCAGACTGTCTAGTTTCATCACATATGTGGTTCTCAGTTTTCATTTTCACTCCCCCCCCCCAAATTTAATTCCAGTTTCAGTTAGGACCTACAGAAGTCAGTTTAGTTTGAGCCTAATCCCTGGTTCCTTTGTTGGCATGGGTGTTAAGTAAAGCTTGATCTTGAATGTGGAACCTTCATCAAAGAACTTCTGCACTGATCCAGGGAAGGTACATGGACAAGTCCATGTTGTCACTAGAGGTTAAGCTTCACTTGAATGTGTGCTTCCTTTAAAGGAGACTTTATTTTCTAAAAAATGTGTCATCTCAAGAAACTTCCCTATTCCTTGAGCTGGTGAATCAAAACATGGTTCCAAATAACAAATATCTATAAAGTTTAATGGGAGGCAGAGTTTGTGTAAGATCACTTTTGAGATACATCTCAGTTCAAGGAGTGATTGTAGAAGCATATAAGTCCTTTTTATTGCCTCTACAAAACACACTTATTTACTAAGTGTATCCATTTTCTGGATTCATATAACACTGTGAAAGCATGAAATAACCAACAAGCAGAATGAATCTGAGTACCCCAGCCAATGATCCAATCAATGCTTATCCTATACAAGAGAATAATTACTGGGGACATGATAACTGTCTTCCAGCATTTGGGGGGCAGTCACAGAGATGAAAGGGCTGACTTATTCTTCAAAGCAACCAAAGGCAGGAAAAAAACAATTGGGGGGGGGGGAAGCTCATTAAAGAGATATCCTATCTAGAATTAAGAAGAAATTTCCTGACAGTGGGAGCAATCAATGGAATAGCTTCCCTCTTGGAGTTGTGAGTGCTCCATTGCTGGAAGCTTTTCAGAAGAGATTGAACAAATATTTGTCCAGGATTGTATAAGGACTTCTGCCCTGAACAGGGGGTTGATCTAGAAGACTTTCAAAGTCCCTTCCGATCCTGTGATTCAACCAAATTTAATATTAGCCAAGTTTAGTATGCTACTATAGTGTAGCCCATATATCTTTAACTGCTTGCCTGTATTTTGTAAATGAAATCTCTGTGTCATTTGTTAGGCAGTCACTTAAGGCATTTCTATGTAGATCTTTGAAAACTGTTCTGGAAAGAAAGGAAGCAGCTTTAATATAACACATGGAACCCTATCACTATATTTTAATGCCCTATGAGAAAACCCTTGGTATCAATCTAATATTGATCAACCAATACATTATGAAAATAAGCCACTTCCATTAACTCATAACAAAAGCGAACATTTTCATT
>NW_015389770.1:63703-73897 GCF_001527695.2 Protobothrops mucrosquamatus | reverse complement strand
GAACCATAACTAGAGTTATGGATAACCATCATATTTCCTTTGTTATCTTTTTTTTTACATATAAATTATTCTTTCTTTTCTGCAGGATGGGACAGTTCCACGGTTTTGTTCAACTGGGATATCAATAAATCTGTTAAGAGCATCCTAAAATGACACTGTGAATATTAGCCTGCTCATCTCTTCATAAAAGCCATTAACTATAGCCTGTGGGTGCCAGTGGAAAATATCACGGCAAACTGCAAATGACAGTCAGATGTTACAGCCTGATATGCTAAGCTGGCTGTTTCTAGACTAGTAAATGTGCCATCTTGCTATTTATATGGCTCATATGGCTGCACAGCTGATTATACGGCGTGCAGCCTATTGCTAAGGTGAGTCATTTTTACCAGCTCCTATAGGAAAGTTAATTCTCCAATGGCATCTTAGAGGCAGTAAGATCTCTGGATTAGGCGACGGGATAGGGATGTTACATGAAGATAATGCACCACAAGAGAAGAGCTAGATTTATACTTTTTTTAATGACTTCCAAAATGCAAATGGGAAGGCTTAATTTGGAGACGGAGAGATAGGGAAATCATAGAAATCTACATTTTTGTCCCAACAGAATGATAGGAAGGATTTTTATCTAGGGGGAAACTGTTACAGAAAATTATTTGTCGAAGCCCATAATAAACATCTTTTATAATCCAAAAGCCAATTTAGCTGGAGTAATAGATAAAGAGAGAGATGTCCTCAAGCTTGATTCCACGTGACTTCGTGGACACAACCATGCTGTTTTCTGGGAAATAGAATGGAAAGAGATTGCCATTTCTCCTGGAATTTGCTCAACCTAGTTTTTCTAAACCACAATGATTGGTGGATTACCCAGTGTGATAGGCACCCAGCCTGCATTTTCCTTCCCACCTGGCAAGCATGAAAAATAACCACAGTCCCAGTCCAGAATAAGATGGTTATACATAGACATCCAGATTTTAAGTTATGAAGGAAGATCCTTCCTTCCTTCCTTCCTTCCTTCCTTCCTTCCTTCCTTCCTTCCTTCCTTCCTTCCTTCCTTCCTTCCTTCCTTCCTTCCTTCCTTCCTTCCTTCCTCTTCTGCATGAGTGCCTGGCCATGAAACGTCCGATTGATAGAAATTAATCACTACCAAAAATAAAATACATACTTTGAATATGGGCTCAACCAATGTTACACACCCTCTAATTCTAAATATTGACTTCACTACGTAATGAATTCCAACTGTACACGTATGAAAGTAGTACTTAAATATATATCCCCTATTCATTGTGGTGACAGTTTCAGGATAAAAGGACCCAATCAGAAATAAAACTGAATATTAAAGGTCTGCTATTTGTGAACTTGGCCATCCTCATTATAGGGAACAAGGCTCAGAGCAGATGCTGGATATATTATACTCATCTTTATGCTTGTTAGCAGGTGGCTCATTGTATTTTACATTAGCTGATTCCTCTTTAAGGGAAAGCTGATATTCACCTAGTGATATATTCTAAAAAAACAAAAATAAAAACAAACTGTAGGCATTCCAATTGATTTTGGCCTTTTGTTTTTAGCACAGTCCTCTTCCATTTGCTTTTTTTACCTTTTACAAAACAATCAAATGTGAACAGAGAGGGAAGAAGGGAGGGAGAGGGAGAAAAAGTTGTCTCTATGAGAACTGCTGCATTATCTTCCCACTGAAAATAATACATCATAACTTTCTTGCAGGAAAAATATAGTAGGATTATGCCAAACTTACCATACCTTTCCAGTTTGTTTGATAACCTTTTTCTGATAAGGATGGCAGTGGCTACAAGAAAGCAGTTCAGGAAAACTGCTACACAGCATCTTACTGAAACAAGATCAGCTGTTGAGTTCGGGGTTCACTAGTCAAGTAATGCAGTCCATTTCTCTTCAGCAATAGGCTTTCTAATAATACAAGCCTATTGCATAGGCTTGTATTATTAGAATAGCTATATGCATAGCTCTCTGCATTATCTACCCATTGAAAATAATACATCATAGCTGGCTCAGGAATTCTGGGAGTTGAAGTCCACAAGTCATAAAAGAGCCAAGGTTGCCTACCCCTGCTCTATACAGTAGTTTCTTGTTTTGCACTCATGTGATAATGTGAACTCCAAGGAGTGAATTCTGGTTTAGAAGGTTTGGGCAAGTAACACATACTCAGCAACTTCAATGTTAGGATCCTAGTCAACAACATAGTCTGTAAATTGCACCTCGGCAGTTCATTCTTCTTGAAACTTGAGGCTAATATATTGACAATGGGCCTCTCTTGTTCTTCTTTATGCGTTGTCATATTGCCCAATGTAGAACGGAAGATCCAGCATTGAGCACAGAAGGAATCCATAAACTCACAACCACTCAGAGATGAAGCTGAGTCAAACAGTGCCATGAAGAAGTCAGTCACTGATTCAGAAGAGGTTCTTCAGAATTTTCTGCTCTCTGATGCTAAGGATATAAAGTTCTTGAAAGTACAGGCACAGGCATATGTGCATTGTCCTCCTGAGATAGACCATTTGGTAATCTCCCCAATATCATATACTATTAAAGCTTTGGGCTAGTAACTTTCAGTACAGGTGGTCCTCGACTTACAACTGTTTATTTAGTGACTGTTCAAAGTTACAACAGCACTGAAAAGGAGTGACCTATCACCGTTTTTCACACTTACAACCTTTATAGCATTCCCATTCCATGCTCATGTGATCAAAATTCAGGTGCTTGGCAACTGGTTCATACTTAAGACTGTTGCTGTGTCCCAAGGCCATATGATCACCCTTCATGACCTTCTGCTGTGTCCCAAGGCCATATGATCACCCTTCATGACCTTCTGACAAGCAAAGTCAATGGGGAACAACCGTGTTACTGTGGCAAGAAAGCTCATCAAATGGGGCAAAACTCAACAAGACATTTATGTAGGAATCCGCATACCCAGGGTCATGGTCAGAATTTTGTAAGCAATTTTTTGTGTATTTGTGTGTGTGTGTGAAATTCTGTGGCTTTCAATAATATTTGAACAAAAATGATTTTTATCTCAGTCAATGAAGAAGATTAAATTGGAGCTTCATGCTTTCACATATTTAAAAACAACATTATTCATATGAGAAGGTGGATTGACAGGGGATTCCTTGTCTGTGACATTATTGGAACCCACACTTGGCTTCCGGGATTGTTGAAACAACATCTTTAGTGTAGCTGCTGCTCTGATTAATTCTCCTTCAGCCTTCGGTAGCTTCAGGGAACTGTCTGTGGTGCTGAATCCTGCAAGTAGTTTGATCTATAGGCAAGACTTGGCAAATTCTCTTTGCTATTTCATCCTGACATAAAATAAGTCTCTTTTATCTGTCAGCAATCTATTTATATTTGATCCTTCATTGTTGGTACTCCTGCAATCAAGTTATTTGAAAATAAAAATCTATATTTTATATACTCTTCGTATTATTCATCATTTCTGAAAATTAACGTTATATGTAGTATGACATTTGCCATTCAAGTCTAGTATCTAGTTCGTTTTTCTAAATTTCCAGTCCACAGTGAGTAGTTTTTGAAGACATATAATTCGTAATAACTTTGATACGGGCTTCAAATCTGTTATCCCAGCTAGAAGGAAACTAGTTTTATTTTCATATCTCATGCAAGACGGAAACCAAAGGAGGATTTCTGTCAGAACAAGATTAAAAAAAAAAACAACAACTCTATTCTTAGAAATGACAAGATGAATACAAATGATTTTACACTAAATTCAAATGATAAAAATAAAATGAAGTTATAGTTTTTAACATCTTGTCATTTTGTCACTTTTAGGGTGACAAATGATAAGCAGCAGGGATTTCACTTTTCCCCCAAACTATAAATTTAGGGTAGACAGTGTGATGCCCATAGCCACCCGTGGGTCTGATAGTCTTTCTCTTGAAACTTGACAAGCTCCCTGCAGCAAGTGATTTCATTACTCTTAAGATGATTTTTTTTTAATCTATGAAAAAATTAAAGTGAAGTTGCATATTACAAAACTAAGTGCCAGCCAAGAGCAAACTATTTATTTACAAGAGTGCCTATGACTTGTAAGAAGTCCCATCAGTGTACTTAGGTAGGGAAAAGAGAAGAGGAGAAATAGTTAAGGGTAGTTGGAACCCAACACTATGTCTGATAAACTGCATGGATTGATCGGAGGGCACCCTACCTGCACGGATTGATCGGAGGGCACCCTACCTGCCTTGAAAACTAAGCCAAAATACTCTGTGATCATTCTAGGAACTGTCCAAAAGACCAAGAAATATCTTTGTGAAAAGTCTGGTGCAGCTGTACATGCAGCCCACTGTTAAAATTTAAATATAGCTGAATTGAATTGCCATCCTGAATAGATTATAACACATGTTGCTTTGAAATGATTCTACAGGAGTTTGAGACTGGATTTTTTTTTTATATAAAAAATAATGTTTATACCATGGCAGTCCAACCTTGACAACTTTAAGACTTGTGACTTCAACTCACAGAATTCCCCAGCCAGCCATCTTGGCATTTCAGCTTTGGTATATAGAACTTCTATTGTCTATCATCATTAGACTGTGGAGCTGTTTTGGATCTTCTGTATCATTGATCCAGTCTTTCTGAATTTTCTCAATTTTTCTGAGAAAGTTTGAAAAAATTAAAAACTTCCTAGGAACTTGAGGAAAATTTCCCAGAGCCATTTAATATCATTATTTCTTTTTCTTTCCATGCTTGCTGATGGAGGAAGAGTAAGTAGCTGGGAGTGGTGTAGGTCTTGACTTTAAATCTTTGGGCTTTTCACCTACAAAGTAACTTCATGCGCTGTTTCCATGAGTTCTGGAGCTTCATTTTCTCCTGATCCTGATTATTAACCACAGCATTCGGGTTTCTCTGATAAAAGCAACTGATGCCTTAATGTTAAGATGTCCTCAGTCTCCATTAATAGGGGAAATGGAAGTCGTGGCATTCAAAAAAGCATCCTTGCTGAGCCTTTGGTGAGTACTAATGGATGGTGAAAGCTCTACTCAGACAATTTGACAAAGTGGAAAAAGCATCCCCATTGTTCTGGTTCACTCCGGGATCATCTAAAAGGCCTGTAATTGACCTTAATTCATCTTCACTTCAGTATCTATAAGCCTTTGGGCGATCAAAAGCTCGGATGAAGAGAATTTCCCATTGCATACGAGGGACTCTAGTCTTTTCTGGTGACATGAATAGAGAGGTAACCAGGCTTTTCTGATTAGAAAAGGGAGTAAGTTAAGATATTGGAGGGGCTGTCACAGAGAAGAGGAGGATCAACCTATTTTCCAAAGCACCTGAATGATTAGGAGTAACAGATGGAAGATCATTAAAGAGAGTTCCAACCTAGAATTAAACAGAAATTTCCTGATGGTGAGAATAATTAATCAGTGGAATGGCTTACCTCCAGAAGTTGTAGGTGCTCCATCACTGGAGGTTTTAAAGAAAAGATTGGACAGCCATTTGTCCAGAATGGCATAGGGTCTCCTGCTTGAGCAGGGGGTTGGACTAGAAGATCTCCAAGGTCCCTTTCAACTCTGTTATTAGTGTAGGCAACTCTGCTCTTCTTAACCATATTCAGACATAATTCTGGATGATGTTATAAAGTATAGGATTTTTAATTCCTGGCCAAGAGTGGACCTTGACTTAAATCTTTTGAATTCAGATTTATAAGTATGTGAGACACTCCAAAATATGCTTGCAGAGCCAATGAATCTGGTAGCTTCATAACAAGCTGTCATAAATTCTAATGTTGCACACAAGCAAATATTCCAACGGGTTGTATTCCACCTTGTGAGATTCAATATGCATAACAAGAAAAGAGCATTTTTCATCACAGAGGAGATAAGCGAGTTAGCTAAATGTATGATGGCTTCTCTTATAATTTAATTATATGAGGAAATGATCTTTCCCCTTTCGTTATTTAAAATAATCAGATTATTAGATTGAGATCTGAAACCACATCCCCATAAATCTGTATTTAATATTTGAATATTGGCACCTGGTGCAGATCTATCCTGATAATTCAAAAGCCTCTCTTTCCAAAAGCCATTCAGGCTGTCAGTATTATTTCATAAGTATGCAATTCTATCCTTAATATGAAGACTGTATGATAAATGCATGTCAAAAGAGATGCTGGAAGGTCAAGGAAAAAAATTGTAGGTTTGCTTTTGAAGAGTAGTGTTTTCCAAGGAAATGTTTTCAGAAATTAGCTACAGGGAGTCCTTGACTTATGACCATAATTGAGACTGGCAATTAAGGCCATACATAATGATTGTCATAAAGAGGGTCATCACATAACCAACCTGATTTTACGATCTTTTTTTTGGGTGGCAATTTTAAACAAGCATGGTGGCTGTAAAGTGAATGTGGCATTTATAAAGTGAATATCACAGTGATTAAGTGGTCATGAAGCAAACCCATTGTTTGCTCTGGGGCAGTTCTTGCTGAAAACTGGAAATAAATGCTGTTTTCTGGCAAAAAAAAAAGGTCATACATTTCAGCCATCTGGCCATGGTTGCTTCAAACAGCCATAAATGCAGGCCAGTTTCTCGTGTTCAATGGGACCACATTGGGTGGCCGTGGAAGAACTTTGGAACTGAGTCATAAGTAGCTTTTGGGAGGTCCACTGTGGTTCTGGTCATAGGACAAGGACTAGCAACTGCACTTAGACTTATATACCGCTTCACAGTGCTTTACAGCCCTCTTTAAGCCGTTTATGGAGTCAGCATATTGCCCCCAACAATCTGGGTCTTCATTTTACTGACCTTGGAAGGATGTAAGGCTAAGTCAACCTTGAGCCAGTGAGACTCGAACTGTCAAATTGCTGGCAGCCAGCAGTCAGCAGAAGTAGCCTGCAGTATTGCATTCTAATCACTGTGCCACCACGACTACCTATATAGAAAGTAGCCCAGAATCCATTTGAGTGTCCTGTCCTGAAGTTCTTGAGAAATTAAATTAAATTCCAAGTTCAATGGAAGGCCACACTTGGAACACTGCATCCAGTTTTGGTCACCACGATGTAAAAAAGATGTTGAGACTCTAGAAAGAGTGCAGAGAAGAGCAACAAAGATGATCAGGGGACTGGAGGCTAAAACATATAAGGAACGGTTGCTGGAGTTGGGTATGTCTAGTTTAATGAAGAGAAGGACGAGGGGGGACACGATAGCAGTCTTCCAATATCTCAAGGGCTGCCACAAAGAAGAGGGAATCAAGCTATTCTCCAAAGTGTCTGAAAGCAGGACAAGAAGCAACGGATGGAAACTAACCAAGGAGAGAAGCAACCTAGAACTAAGGAGAAACTTCCTGAGAGTTAGAACAATTAACCAGTGGAACAACCTGCCTCCAGAAGCGGTGAATGCTCCAACACTGGAAGTTTTTAAGAAGAGACTGAAGAGCCATTTGTCCGAAATGGGATAGGGTTTCCTGCCTGAGCAGGGGGTTGGACTAAATGACCTCCAAGGTCCCTTCCAACTTTATTATTATTATTATTATTATTATTATTATTATTATTATTATTATTATTATTATTATTATTATTATTATTATTATTACTACTACTACTACTACTACTACTACTACTACTACTACTATTATTATTATTATTATTATTATTATTATTATTATTATTATTATTATTACCAGCACAGAAATCTACAAGCAGATATACACTTGTATGACCTATCCCCAAACTTGACGCTCTCCAATTGCCACTTGGTTTGAGAACTGACTAGGAAGCCTTATCCCTGAGGATTAAAACGTGTATGCTCCCAAAATGATAAATCTTAGTAGCATGTAAGGGTCTTCCCATTCCACGCACTTTTACTCTAAACTAATTAGTTTTGTTTTGATTGAAGTGGCATAAAACCTCATAAATAAATAAATACAACAATAAATATTCATTAATTTGATAGATTGACCTGGATGAAGAGATACATGGAACATTTACAGATGACACAAAAGCCTATAAGACTGAAATACAATTCTGAATAATATAGCGTATAGGTATGTGGAATAGGCTGAATGAATGATAGAATTTAGTAGAATTTAGTTTATTAATCTAGGAAAACAAATCGAATGCATAGGATGGGGAATATATGAACTTGATAATGGTATTAGAATTACAGTTGGTCAGAAGCAAACTATGAATCACAGCTACAGAAAGGCCATGTGTAATGTTAGGCTGCATCAAAAGTAATGCAGTGTCCAAATTACTGAAGGCATTTTTTTCTGTTGTTTTTTTGTATTGGTTTGACCCAGCTTTGAGTACAATTTCTCAATACCTCACTGTAAAAAAAAATATATATTTGGAGAATCAAACACTGGTTAAGAAGGAAAATGAAGATGATCAGGGAACTGGGAAATAAATCTTTGGTGAGACGAAAAGACATAGAAATGTTTCATCTTGTCAAACCAGGATCGAGAAGTAGATCAAAGTCCGATATTTTAAGGAACACCATACACACAATTTCAGTCTTGCTGTATTTATTTATAATTTATTTATATATTTATAAAATGTATTAGCTGCCCATCTGACCCTAAGGTAACTCTGGGTGGCTTACAGGCATAAAAATGCGCCTATACATACATATTAAAACAGGGGTGTCAAACTCAATTTTATTGAGGGCCACATCAGCATTGCGGTTGCCCTCGAGGGGCCGGGTGGATGTGGCCAGGGTGAGTATGGCCTACTGGGTGGGTGTGGTTGGAGTGGGTGTGGCCTACTGGGTGGGCATGGCCAGCTCTACATGATTCGTGTCAAGGGTGCCTGTGGGGGCCTGGGCAGGAGTGGGACAGATCTGAGGTCTCTGGCAGAAGGGGGTGGGACCAGGGCAGAGCCCATCAAGCCGGATATGTGAAGTAGGCGAGGGCCATTTGCTGGCCACTTCAGGCGATGGTGCATTTCTTCATTCCTCACAAAGGGTGACACCACCCCAGCATGCACCCAGGGGTGGGGCCGACGCGGCAGGGGCTGGTTCCTTGCTGTTTCCAGGCGGCCTTGTGGAGCTAAGACTGAATGCATTTCAGCATAGATGGCCACCACAAAATTGTACATTGGTTCCCGGCCAGCCTGGGCCAAGGCCAAGGCAGTGGGGCCCATTCCCTCACTGTTTCCAGGATGGCTTCGCGGGCCACATGAAACCACTTTGCGGGCCACATCTGGCCCCCGGGCCTTGTGTTGACATGTCTGCATTAAAACATTAAAAGTAAATTAAAACCAAGCATTAAAATCAAAGGACACGTGGGGAGGGGGGGCAGAGTGGGGGGAGGTGGGATCTGTTGTTACTCAATCAACCACCTCCATTGTGCTGTTCCCCTATTGGGGCCTGAAGCCAACTGGCAGAGCCAGGTCTTTGGGCCCTTAGGAAAGGATAGGAGGGTTGGGGCCAACCTCACCTCAGATGTTCCAGAGGACTGGAACAACAGCAGAAAAGGCTCTCCTCCTGGACCCCCGTCAGCTGGAATAATGCCTCCTCTTGGCATGGGGGGGGGACGGCGCCAATCCCAGTGGGAGGAACTGGTCCCTCAAGTTGCCTGGACTCATGCGATGAAGAGCTTTAAAGGTGATCACCAACATCTATTTTCCTAAGGTGTCTGTAAGCCACACAATCAAGACCCAATCCCCCTTTATAATGTTTTAGTAAATTGCCCCACCCCTCTTAACTTTTTTGAGCTTTCGCTCTCCGAATGCCCCTGGAACATCTGCAACTACCAGCAACTTCTTTTCTCTCTTTTTGTCTATGGAGATTCTCAGTCATCCAGGTCATACTTATCCCAAAGATGCCTTTACACGAGGCAACTGGACTTTCTTGTTTTTTCTTTGAAGACGTTTCGCTTCTCATCCAAGAAGCTTCTTCAGCTCTGACTGGATGGTAGGGGAATGGAAGGATTTATACTCCTTGCAGACAGCTGGTCATTTGCATTCTTTTAGCGAGTCGTTGAGGCCACCTGGAGGCTTATCTGTGTCTTCAGGGTCACCTGAGTGGTGCAAATGGGTGTGGAGCCTTCTTGGAACTGCTGAAAGGACCATGTTGTAGATTGGAGATAGATGATGTCGGATCTCCTTTTGGTTCCTGAGTGAGGCTTTTTCCAATCCCAAGATAAATTTAACAACCTTCATTATACAGTGCTTTGTCCAGAATGGCCCACAAATATCATTTTAGGTTTGTTTTTTTT
>NW_015389770.1:32284-63145 GCF_001527695.2 Protobothrops mucrosquamatus | reverse complement strand
CTAATAATGCAGAATGCATCTGTGGGAGTTTTGATATTCTTTGAGTTTGATGGCTTTCCTGCAGATGTTTTGTTACCAAGCTAGGTAACATCTTCAGTGCATTACAGAAAAACACCAGACTTAGAAAACACTAAGAACTCAACTTCATAAACTTTGTTGCCTCCATCTTCAATACTCATATCTTTGGGGAATGGGGCAGCAGACTACAGATAATTCATAGGAGCTCTTCAACAGTGGAATGCTTTAGATAGTAGAGATACCTTCACTGGAAGCGTTTAAATAGAGATTGGGTAGTTATTTGTCTGGGATGCTGCAATATTGGATTTCTGCACTAGACAGGGCATGGACTTGATCAGTATTTCTCAACCTTACTCTCTGGAAGATGTGTAGACTTCAACTTCCAGAATTCCTCAATCAGCAGCCTAACCCTAAACCCAACTCCAACCCCAACCCTAACTTTAACCCTAGCTCTAACCCTAAGAAAGCAAGGATAGTGTATACATAAATCTCTAAGGCAGACCTGTCAAACACGTGGCCCATGGGCTGGATGCAGCCCTTGCAGGCCACACCCACTCTGGCCCCACAAAGGGAAAAAAACATCCCGATATGTCACGATACGGCCTGCAATGCCATCGGGCTTGACACCCCTGTTCTAAGGCAACGTGTCTCAATGCCAGTCTCTTGAAGATGTGTGGAATTTCAACTTCCAGAATTCCTCAACCAGCAGCTTAACCCTCACCTTAACCCCAACTCCTAACTCTAACCCTAACATAACCCTAACCCAAAGAAAGCAAGAATAGCATATGAACCTCTGAGGCAATGTTTCTCAACCTTGACAGCCTGAAAATGTACGGTACTCAACTCCCAGAATTTCTCAGCCATCGTGGTTGGCTGAGGAATTTAGGGAGTTGAAGTCCACCTATCTTCAAGAGGCCAAGGTTGAGAAACGCTGGCTGAGGCCATTTCAAAGTTCTCTTCCATCTCTTCCATTCTGTGATACTCAGAGGATATTACACAATTACCCTAAGTGCCCCCTCCAACTCTACTAAAATAATCAAGGAGTGAAAACAATACTCCCTAAGAGTAACTATTTTAGAGAAGGTCCTTGATGCTCTCTGAACCTGGTTGTTTTCTTACAAACGTTTCATTACCCAAACTAGTACTTTGGTACTAAAGCAAGAAGAATTGGCATTTCATGGGCATTCCAAAGCAAGGATGCTTATAAAGGGGGATTTTTGTAGTTCAGGGTTAAATGAGGGGTCCTTGATGCTCTCTGAGCTTGGTTGTTTTACAGAGTTACTGGGACAGTATTATAATGATTCTTGCCCAAATCTCCATGCTTGATAATTTGGGATATAGTAATGTTCCCAAAGCCAATCAATCAGAATAGAGCTGGAAGGGACCTTGGAGGTCTTCTAGTCCAACCCCCTGCTCAAGCATGAGACCCTGTACCATTTCAGATAGGTGGCTGTCCAGTCTTTTCTTAAAAACCTCCAGTGATGAAGCACCTACAACTTCTGTTCCACTGGTTAATTGTCCTCATTTTTAGGAAGTTTCTCCTTAATTACAGATTGCTTTTCTCCTTGATTAATTTCCATCCATTGTTTCTTCTCTTGCCTTCTGGTGCTTTGGAAAATAAGTTGATCCCCTCTTCTTTGTGGCGGCCCCTCAAATATTGGAATACTGCTATCATATCACTCTTAGTCCTTCTTTTCTCTAGACTGGCCATATCAAATTCTTGCAACCGTTCTTCATATTTTTTTTGTCTCCAGGCCCTTAATCATTTTAGTTGCTCTTCTTTGCACTTTCCCCCCCAAGTCTCAACATCTTTTTTTTTGTAACGTGGTGACCAAAATTGGATGCAATATTCTTACTAAAGCTTTATAAAGTGGCACTAATACTTCACGTGATTTTGATTCCTCTGTTAATGCAATTTAGGATTGCATTGGATTTGAGGGCTGCTGCTGCACACTGCTGGCTCATGTTTAAGTGATTGTCCACTTGGACTCCAAGGTCCCTCTCACATACTGTTTTTGTGACAGAAGGCCACCTGAAGAGACTAGAAGCATTTGAAATGTGGATTTACAGGCAGCTGTTACGTAGAAGCTGGGTTGACAAGATCAGAAACGAGGGGGTGATAAGCCGCCTGGAAAAGCCAAGGGAAATCATCAAATCAATTAAAAAACGAAAATTAGAATATTTCGGACATATGATGCGACACCGAGAAAAATATGGCATACTCCATTTAATCCTCCAGGGAAAGATTGAAGGCAAACGATGTCCAGGCAGAAGAAGAACATTGTGGCTTCAAAATCTAAGGGACTGGTTTGGACAAAACTCAGCAGCACTTTTTCGTGTGGCTGCTGATAAAAACAGGATCGCCAACATGATCGCCAACATCCGATAACGGATATGGAAGAAGAAGAAGAAGAAGAAGAAGAAGAAGAAGAAGAAGAAGAAGAAGAAGAAGAAGAAGAAGAAGAAGAAGAAGAAGAAGAAGAAGAAGAAGAAGAAGAAGAAGAAGAAGAAGAAGAAGAAGAAGAAGAAGAAGAAGAAGAAGGTGGTCAAGTGAACGACTATTAAAAGAAAGCTTAAAACAGGATACGAACACAAAAACACATCTTCAAAACTAAGTTCGTATAGTCTAAAGCCTCTATAATCATCAAGACACACACTATAAAAAACTCCATCTTCATTCTTTAAGCAGTGCATTGAGTGAGTCATCAGTGAATGCCACTATCACTACAAATAAAATGCTCAGTTAAGGACCGCTGAATAATTAAGGAGTGCATCTGCCGAGATGAATGGCTTTGATGGGTTCAATATGGCATGATCTCTTGTGGTTAACAGCTTACTGCATTAAATGCAAGTGAACAAGATATTCCTCTCCTCTCTGGGAATCAGAGAGAAGAAAGGAGAGGAGAGAGAGAAGAGAATAAAGGAGGGGGGAAGGAAGTAGGAAGGTTGGAGGAGAAGAGGAGGAGAAGTGGGGAGAAATGGGAGGGTAGTAGTGAAGGAAAGAGGAGAGAAGAGGAAGAAGAGGGAAGTAGGGAAGAAAGGGAGAAAGAAGGTAGAGAAGAGGGAAGAGAGAGAAGGAGTGTGGATACAGTGAAAGGGGAAATGGGCGAGCAACACCAAAATTTATGTGTATGTATTTATTTTATTTTATTAAGAGTATCTGATAGATAAGAATGTAAAAAGAATGTATGTTAATACTTGATAAAATATTACGGTATATTTGTTGATATGTATNTGGTTTGGACAAAACTCAGCAGCACTTTTTCGTGCGGCTGCTGATAAAAACAGGATCGCCAACATGATCGCCAACATCCGATAACGGATATGGCAGAAGAAGAAGAAGAAGAAGAAGAAGAAGAAGAAGAAGAAGAAGAAGAAGAAGAAGAAGAAGAAGAAGAAGAAGAAGAAGAAGAAGAAGAAGAAGAAGAAGAAGAAGAAGAAGAAGAAGAAGAAGAAGGTGAAGTGAACGACTATTAAAAGAAAGCTTAAAACAGGATACGAACACAAAAACACATCTTCAAAACTAAGTTCGTATAGTCTAAAGCCTCTGTAATCATCAAGACACACACTATAAAAAACTCCATCTTCATTCTTTAAGTAGTGCCTTGAGTGAGTCATCAGTGAATGCCACTATCACTACAAATAAAATGCTCAGTTAAGGACCGCTGAATAATTAAGGAGTGCATCTGCCGAGATGAATGGCTTTGATGGGTTCAATATGGCATGATCTCTTGTGGTTAACAGCTTACTGCATTAAATGCAAGTGAACAAGATATTCCTCTCCTCTCTGGGAATCAGAGGGAAGAAAGGAGAGGAGAGAGAGAAGAGAATAAAGGAGGGGGGAAGGAAGTAGGAAGGTTGGAGGAGAAGAGGAGGAGAAGTGGGGAGAAATGGGAGGAGAGTAGTGAAGGAAAGAGGAGAGGAGAGGAAGAAGAGGGACGTAGGGAAGAAAGGGGAGAAAGGGAGAAAGAAGGTAGAGAAGAGGGAAGAGAGAGAAGGAGTGTGGATACAGTGAAAGGGGAAATGGGCGAGCAACACCAAAATTTATGTGTATGTATTTATTTTATTTTATTAAGAGTATCTGATAGATAAGAATGTAAAAAGAATGTATGTTAATACTTGATAAAATATTACGGTATATTTGTTGATATGTATGGGTGAGAGTTGGAAAAATAAAAATAAAAAATGAGTGAAAAAAAATATATTCCTCTCCATGCTCTGCTTATGCCAAGGAAATCAGAATGGCACACTATATAGTCAAAGACAAGCCCTTTCAAACTCTACAGTTATCTATGGAAAAATCAAACAAATGCTCTCCTGATTAATCTGAATTAGATGTGCAAGCTAATCTTTCCTACAGCATTTCATACGCATCCTTTATATTTCTATATTGTGGAAGTAAAGCATGTGCGAGTAAACCACGTAACAGTAAATGGAATGGTTCACAAGTAATCCAACACTAGGTAAGAATGAGACCAGGATATCTGATGTCCTCTTGGCTGTTTCATGCATTTAGGGATAAATGTTAAGGAAAGCTCACAGCAACATTATGCGAAGCCCTGGCTCTTAGAGCAAAGTAAACCTGGCCCAGGTAGTTCATTCATGGTCCACAATGTTGTGTGAATCTGGAAAACGCGTTAAGGTGGAAGGAAAAGGAAGAGGATGACCAGCAGCAAAGTGGATAGATTCAATTAATGTAGCAACGGGTGTACCAGATTTCTTGGCAATTGTGCAGAAAGGTTTTGAAGCTGCGGCTTCCCAGAATGAATTTTTCATCTGATGTCAAGCCCAAGGCCAGAGATGACATAGTGAAATCCAATCAAGTTCAATCATTTGTTTACACACAATGGACAGAATCCTACCAAACTAAAGCTGTAAACTTCTAACCTACTAGATCAGGGGTGTCAAACTGCCGGCCCGTGGGTCGGATGCATCATCTGGAAGTTGCGCCCACCCCATTGCCAGCAGTGGCAAAACTGTCCCGATACATTGCGCAACGTCACGTGATGTCGTGAGTTTGACATGTCTGTACTAGATCTACCCTGAGAGATTCTAGGGCGTGGCTATCCCAAATCATCCAGCTCAGAACGGTGCAGTCTCTTGATCTATGCCTTTCTCTGGGAAAGCTCTATGTTGCCTAAAGTTTTCCCCGCTGCTCCTCTAGGTACACATTCCATCACACCTCTAGCCTAAAACTCTGGGATTGTTGATGAACACCAGTCCAAATATCAACCATCTGATGAGCTTTGAGACTTGCCAATGTTCACCTAGTTGGTCATGCCCTTGTGTTGAGCTTGGTTCTTGGCTAGCATGGCAAACTGATGGCCATTGCCATCTTCTGGGAAGTTCCTTCTGGAAATGTTTTTTTCTCCACTTACTACTCTAGCTGCCTCCTTCCATCCAAGTATTAACCACCAGGCAACAAATTAAATCCAAAACAGAATATCCAACCATTAAAGCCAAAGCAATATGAAAGTATCTCAAGCACCCCAAAATTAAAGACAGATTTTAAAATCCGGAGATTTGCATTTGAAAGGCTTAAATAAAGTTATGCACCTAGGGCTGTGTTGACCTGGAAATGGAGATTTCTTCAGTGGAACCAGAGAACAGTGCAGCTCATACAATATATTTATCTAGATTCTGAATTAACTCCTTTTCTTGGTTCCTATGACGTTCTAATCCCTGAATGAACTACGTGAGAAAAGCTTAGCATGGTTTAACATGCTAAACCATAAAGAACCCAACTAAGAGTATATCTAGCCAAGCATAACCTTATCCAAGCTTGATATATTGTGCCAGGGCACCTGCTCTGGTTGGTCTATTGCACTGTTTCTCAACCTTAACAACTTTAAGAAGTGTGGACTTCAATTCCCAGAATTCCTCAGCCAGCCATGGCCTCATTGCTTGCCTATCCCATGAAAATGAGTTGTTCTTCAGATTAAAATAAATGGGTGATGTTGGCAACTCATACTGTCTGAAGAGGAGCAGCAGCACTGATACTTGTCCGCCATAAATTGCCAGTCCATCCTGCAATAAAAACTGTATAACTGGGTAATAACTGTAAATGATTAGCTTTGGGGCCATCTATAAATAAAGTCATGAATTGGAGTGAGATGGACCCACAAAGCTCTTTTACAACCTTCTTTACAACAGGCCTAGAAAACCAATGACTCAGCAGTCAAGCGAATTCATTAAGGCTGGGGAAAATATTTCAGTCTGCAGGTTTTACTAGCTGAAACTAGTAGATAATGAGGGTAAAAATGCAGCTGATGTGAGAAAAGGGGCTGAAAATTACTTCTCCTGATTCATAATTATGCAAAAACAATAATAAAAAGTGGGTGTTTCTCTGTCAACGTGAATGAAGGCTCACTCATATATTCTCCAAGTAAGGCTGTTTTTCTGAAATATCAGGATGAGTATTCTGTCAGAAATGAAGAAGAAATGCTGGCAAGGGCCAGAGGGAAGACATGAAGGAAAGAGTAATGCAGATGACCCCATGGGCTTCTTACTCTTGAGGAGTAGTGAATTTAATTGAGCACTTCTGATGGTTACATGATAGAGGAATCTAGAATAGAATAGAATAGAATAGAATAGAATAGAATAGAATAGAATAGAATAGAATAGAAGCTGGAAGGGACCTTGGAGGTCTTCTAGTCCATTCCCCCACTTAAGCAGGAGAACCTACACCATCTCAGACAGGTGAATGTCTAGTCTCTTTTTAAAGATCTCCAGTGATGGGGTGCCCACGATCTCTGGGGGGTAGGCTGTTCCACTGGTTGATGGTCCTCACTGTCAGGAGATTTCTTCTTAAATCCAGGTTGCTTCTCTCCTTGATCAGTTTCCAACTTTTGTTTCTTGTCCTTCCCTCTGGTGCTCTGGTGAACAACCTGACCCCTTCTGTCTTGTGGCAGCCCCTCAGATACTGAAACATTGCTATCATGGCTCCCCTATTTCTTCTTTTCTCTAGCCAAACCCAAGTCCCGCAACCGTTTTTTGTATGTTTTAGCCTCCAGGCCTTTGATCACCCAAACAAGAGATTGTCATTCCTTTGGATTAACAGAATAACAGAGTTGGAAGGAACCTTGATAGTCTGCTCAAGGAGGAAACCCCATATCATTTCAGAAAGATGGTTGTCCAATCTCTTCTTAAAAACCTCCCGTATTGGAGCACCCACAACTTCTGGAGGCAAGTCGTTCCATGATTAATTGTTCTGTCAGGAAATTTCTCCTTAGTTCTAAATTGGTTTTCTCCTTGATTAGTTTCCATCCATTGTTTCTTGTCTTGACTTCTGGTCAGTTGTGGGATTCAGATATGTGAACAACCCATTCTCTGTGTGGATGCCACTTCTGGAAGTCCATTCTGGGCCTGGGCAACAAAAAATTAGCTCCCGGTTCTGCCAAAGAGATGTGAACTGGCTGAATCCCACCACTGCTTCTGGTGCTTTGGAGAAGAGTTGCCCCTCAAATATTGGAACATTGCTATCATGTCACCCCTCATCCTTCTTTTCATTAAACTAGACATACCCAATTCCTGCAACCATTCTTCATGTGTTTCTGACCGACAATTCTAGCATCATTAAGCCTTTAGACCACCGTGTCCCGGGAAGACTCCAATACTTTCTCTGACTTTTCCAATAACACTCTGGTAAACCAGGTGGGACCTAAAGACACCCAGCAGCTTCCATGACTGAGGACATGAATCTGTGCGTAGTTTGACATTTAACCTACTCTACTTTAGCTTAAGACCATGGTTTTCCCAGTTGCAATGTATGGCTGTGAAAGTTGGACCATAAGAAAGGCTGAGCGCCAAAGAATTGAGGCCTTTGAACTATGGTGCTGGAGAAGACCCCTGTGAGTTTCCTGGACTGCAAGGCGATCAAACCGGTCAGTCCTAGAGGAGATCAACCCTGACTGCTTTTTAGAAGGCCAGATCCTGAAGTTGAAACTCAAGTACTTTGTCCACCTAATGAGAAGGAAGGACTCGCTGGAGAAGAGCCTAATGCTGGGAAAGATGGAGGGCAAGAGAAGAAGGGGACGATAGAGAATGAGGTGGCTGGATGGAGTCCCTGAAGCAGTAGGCGTGAGCTTAAATGGACTCCAGAAGATGGTAGAGGACAGGAAGGCCTGGAGGAACGTTGTCCATGGGGTCGCAATGGGTCGGACACGACTTCGCAATTAACAACAACAACAACTCTGGCTCTCCATTTAAAATTCCCTACAGTTCCAGATAATAGTATTTGGAAGGTTTAAAATGGCAGCTTTCATAAGGTCTAGGGGCCCACAGATACATGAACAGTCCATCAAGTACAGAATTTCACTAGAAATTCATCCAGTTCTTATTTTAATGCAAAATTCCTAAATATGTATGTCTCCGAGAAATACTAAAATGCACAAAATGTGCACTTTTTTGATGTTGTTTATGCAGCTCCCCATGTCATATTAGAGGCAATTGTTTGCAAATGTTACTTATAAGGGAAACTTTTCTCCCCCTCCCCAAATCCCTGAGAACTCTTAAGAAGATTCAGAGCAATTCATTATATCTGGCTGTGCAGCAGAGCAAGGAACTGTTTTCAAATACACCTACCCATAGTCGACAACCCATTAATGAGGTGTTACAAACAGATTAATCTTTTAAAAAGGGCCTCATTAACCACTAAATATATTTTGGGCTGCGTTCTTCTGGGTCCTTCTGGAAAATGTGATAATGTTGTGCTATTAAGAGAATGCAGTAAAATCTTGATTTAGCAGCCTAATTGGGGTGGGGGGAGAAAAGGGGTGTCCAATACTTCTGATTGTTCATGAAATATTAAAAAGCCTAATTTGCATGAACTGATATCATTTGCATAATGTTGATGCATAAATGATGTGCCATGATGCAAACGATGGGATTTGCATCAATTTGCACCATTGCTGCGGTGGCATTGTTATGCAAATGAAGTGAATGGGGGAGGGGGTTTGATGTCATCAAATTAAGGTAATATTAGCTTAAATTGTACTGCTTTGTCTGGATTACTTCAGATATGGACTTGTCCACTATTTGGGAGCATATCCAAATAACTGTTATTTTGGGAGACGTCCAAACTCTGCTAAATTGGGTGGGTGGCCAAGGATTCTCCAGTAAATCAAAATCTAATTTAATAAAATTAAATTTTTGGTGGGCTCAGATAAATAAAGATTGTTCTGCACCCGAGCTTGGCCCAAACTGTTCATTATGCTCTTTGGTTCAGTGATATTGAAACTAAATTAAAGATTGTAAGAATCTAAATGGTATTTCAAGTAGGACTTTTACATGGTTGAATAAAGGAAGGTTTATAAAACAATACTGGGCACAAAAGAGGCAAATTGGCTGCAACAATCTTTCATAACATATCCTCATCTTTTAAAAGAGTGGTTATCTTAGGGCAGTGGTTCTCAACCTTTTTAATGTCGCGACCCCCAATCATTCGTAAGTCGAGGACTAAACCGGTCGTACGTCGAGGACTACCCAACCGGTCGTAAGTTGAGGACTTTCCCTGCCCGGTAGCGCCGCACATGTGTGGTTCCGCCCCCTGAGCCGGCCGAGGCGTAGCTGGCAAGCGGCAGAGACGGAGCAGGCCGACCACCAGCTGGCCCAGCTCAAGGGAGGTAAGGCACCCGCCGGAAAAGGGGAAAAAATGGCGGACAGCCTTGCTTGGCGACCCCCGTGAAATGGTCGATCGACCCCAAATGGGGTCACGACCCATAGGTTGAGAACCGCTGTCTTAGGGTATCAGAAACCACCTGGCTTACATGACTGTTATTTTATGTTGAACCATACTAGCTAATTTAGAAAGAGAAACTACATCCAATTTGTAGAAAGTTTTAAATATGCTGATACCAAGATGGTCTTTCTTTTTACCTGACAACTGAAACTTTAATTTTCAGCATCTACACACAGGACTACCATACGTGGCATAAATTACTTATGGCAAGATATTCATTTTTAAAGGACTAATTTTACTTTCTCTTTAAGCAAAGTCACTCTATCCAAAATGCTTTCTATTTCTAACGGCAATATATTTAAATTTAATTCAATCATCTAAGATATATCTTTAGGTATTCTCAGCCCAAAATGGCCTCTGGGCATCATCCAAACGTTGCAGAGAAAATGAATTTTGACTACTTAGTTGCCCCTCAAAGGCACAGGTTCATATTTAACCCAATTAATTTGAAAATCGGAGAGGTCTCCCAGTTCGTCAATTAGTTTGATATGGAAACCTCGGCTTCACTTTGCTTTTAACAGGAGTTGGAAGCTTCAACAGCCACTTTATGAATGGGCATCCTTTCTCTGAAGAACCACTGTGTGAGAAGGTCCTTTCCATAACTGCAAAATTCCATTAGTCCCATCCGTGCATAATAATTAGTGAGTCTTGCACAAGAGGATAAAGGAGAGCCATATAGCATTTTTATATTTAAAATGAACTTGTGTACTAGTATATACATGTATCTGACTTCAGGGTATTCTTAGATTAGGACAGTGGTGGCGAACCTATGGCACGCGTGCCAGAGGTGGCACTCAGAGCCCTCTCCTTGGACATGTGTGCCATCGCCCCAGCCCTGCCTCCTCCTGCGGCCCCCTCATCATCATCATCCCTCCCGGAGGAGAGTTGCCCCCGGGCGCAGAGCAACACAGCCAAGCACATGGCAGCTGGGAAGCAGGGACAAGACTCCGCTCTCGCACCCTGTCGCGCACAGATGATGCGGGGCGCGGGTGGAGGGTGTGGCCACCATGGCCTTGTAAGGCCACCTGAGCTATCTGCGGCAGGCCATGGAGGTGGTGAGTGGCCTGGCAGGTGGGGTGGGGATGGAGCAAGCAGGGCAGAGCAGAGCAATGGGGGCAGGGGGCAGGGCGGTTTTTGGGCACTCGGTCTCTAAAAGGTTCACCATCAGTGGATTAGGGTGACCCAATTTTTCCATCCTTTAGCAATGGGATTTGTTTTCTAAGTCAGAGGTCCCCAACTTTTTGGGCACCAGGGATCGGTTCTGTGGAGAGAGGTTTTTCCATGGATCGGAGGGGGGCATGGTTTCATGTATTGCCTGCATCCCACAGATGGGGCTATGCTTGTTTGCGCGGCCTGGTTTCTGACATGCCGTGGCCCGGTCCATGGACTGGAGGTTGTGGACCCCTGCTTTAAGTAGCTTCTGGAATCTTAAGAGGTTCTTGGCATCTCAATATCTTCAGTGCAGAGTGGAGGAGAGAAAGGACACAAAAGATGAAACATCAAAGAAGAATTTCTTGTTCTCCTGGTACAGAACAGCCGTATTTTTGCTTTTGATCCTGCAGTGGGCAGTGACAGTTGTGAAACTTAAAAGAAAGAATGTGAAACTGCAGAGCAGCACAGACTTTCGTCTTCTATTTTAGGGGAATATATGCTGCCTATCAAACTTAATATTAATATTCCTTCTGCGAATGAACTTCAAGTCATTTTTAAATCCTTAATTATTTTCGATCTAGCATAAACACTTTGGCGTTCAGCTAAGTGTTCACCAAGCATTTGAAAAGCCCAATGCTCAAGGTTTGGTGTATTTCTGGGAAGTATATGTGTGTATATATATGTGGCAGGCAAAATATTGTTAGTATAACAAATATATCTTTTATTGAAACCAATAAGAACAGCTGAGTTTAAGCTGTAATACACTCTACGTCAGTGGTGGCGAACCTATGGCATGCGTGCCAGAGGTGGCACTCAGAGCCTTCTCTGTGGCCACGTGCGTCGTTGCCCCAGCAGAGTTCGCCAGAGTAGTGAGCACGTGGTGTTTGGAAGCGACAGGGCAGGAAGTGAGTGAGCAAGTGGCATTGGCCCTCCAGGGATGCCCCGGAGATGGTGAGGGACTGGCCCCGGTCACGCTCACTCAGTCTGCTGTGACCACTGCAGCCACGCCCACCCAGTGGGCCACTCCCCCCCACACCCCCTGAGAGCACCACAATGCTGATGCAGCCCTGGCACTTTGTGATAAATAAGTGGGTTTTGGGTTGCAGTTTGGCCACTCAGTCACTAAAAGGTTCGCCATCACTGCTCTAGGTAGTCCTCAATTTACAACCAAACAGTGGAAAATCAGATAAAGAGGGGAGGAAGGAAGATATAGGTTCTTTCATTACCGTGTATTGGTTCTGTCCCTCCCTCCCTCCCCTTCACATATTGATTTCTCATATATTGAGAAATGCAAATTTGTGTTTAAATGTATCCTTAGCGTATTGATTAATTTTCATCCTTACTGATATCACAAAGGTGCTTTTCCAAAAAGCAATTGGACTTTCCTGGTTTGTTTGTTTTTTTCTTGGAAAACATTTTGCTTCTCACCTAAGAAAACCCAAGAAAGTCTCAGTTGCATTTTGGAAAAAGCACCTTTGGGACAACCATGACCTGGATGATTGAGAATCTCCATAGACATCCTTATTACTGGTACATTCGTTACCTGCAAATAAGCTGGATGGGCATATAAAATTAACGTGATTCTGATATATCCTAGTTTTGGGGCCACCTCTCACCTCCACTTATGGAGTTTGCATCTTAGTTCTTAGTTTTCTTTTTAATGTTCAAAACAAAAGCACTTTCCTTCTCTTAAATATCCTGTCCTTAAATCATCGTGACCTTTAGGTTTCTGTCATTTTGTACTGGTTCTTGGCGCTAATTAGGAAGGATCTTGCAAAAGCCATCTCAGGGAGATTGAATGAATTCCTGAATGTTTGCTTATGGACACTGGCTCAATTTGAGGCCTTATAGCACTCTTCCCATGGAGCTCTAAGAGTACTCATTTGGGCTAAGGTTTTCCCATGCTGTGAAGGAGCTATTGATACTAGAAAGCCTATTTTATTACATTGCCTGCTGTATGCTGTGTTCAAAGTCGATAACCCTACATTTGTATAAATTTCCCAGTCATTCAGACTTGCTCTATTTACAATTCTTTCAAGCACATGTGATTCTGTTGCTTTGAGTGTAGCTAAATTGAGATGTGGTATGCAAAACATGCCATTGACTGATTGATACGTCCAGTTAGTTTTATGATTGCTTACCCGAATGCATGTAACCTGATTTACATTATTGAGTTTTATTATGTACTAGTCATTGACTGCAATACAAGGGGGTTTTTTTTAGTTCTTCTTGCTTATTGTGAGAAAAACAAGAGAATAGAGCCACAGCAGAAAATGAACTGAGATTTTACCATTTGGTGACCCAGAAATGGAAAGGAAGCCAAAGACACAAAGACACAAAGTTATACTAATGCATGGGTCTTCAAACTTGACCCTTTTATGATTTATGGACTTCAACTCGCAGAATTCCTCAGCCAGCGTGCCTGGCTGAGGAATTCTGGGAGTTGAAGTCCACAATTCATAAAGGAGCCAAGTTTGAAGACCCCTGTGCTAATGCAACATGGAAAATTCAGTAAAGTTTCACTTCAGAATCTCATTATTATAAGAACATAAGAATATAAGCAGTGCCCTGTTGGATCAAATTCCTGGTCCCTCTAATCCAGCTGTCTGTCATGTCAGTGGCCAACCAGCAGCATGAGAAAGCCCACTAGTCTCCCAGCAGATGGCCTTCATAGGAAGCCCCACTGCCATCAAGGCCACAATTCCCATGAATTGGTCCAATCCTTTTTTTGAAGCCAGTCAAGCTGGTCGCCAGCATCACATCTCACGGTGGAGAATTCCAAGGTTGAATTGTGCATCATGTAAACGTGCTCTCTCTTCTGATACTTCCAAGATTCAGTTTCAGTGAACTGGTTCTAGAATTTGGGGAAGGGGAAAACAGCTTTTTCCTGGTCCACTTTATCCACACATCATTGTCTTGACATCCTATTTGGTTTTACCAGTAGTTTTCTAGTAGCTGAAAAAAACCCATGAAAGGTGTACAATGGCATGTGAGGATGACCTTGGGAGACAAAGGAGGGAGAAGAGAGGCTGCCCAGGGAATGATCAGATAAGAGAGGGTATCATCTGCAGCTGCATTAAGGCAGGGGTCCTCAACCTTGGCAACTTTAAGACTTGTGGACTTCAACTCCCAGAATTCCTCAGCCAGCAAAGCTGGCTGAGGAATTTTGGGAATTGAAGTCCACAAGTCTTAAAGTTTCCAAAGCTGAGGACCCCTGCATTAAGGGATGGAGAAAAAACCGTTTGGAAGGGAGTCTCCCTTATTATCATTATAGTTCATTGCACAGTCAACCAGATGTTCAGACTCAATTTGGCATTTTTGTCCACCTATTGAATCCTTTCCAAGGACTTAGGATAGGCAGATCTGGATGTTTGATGGTGTCACAGATATCATCGCAGGATGTTAAGCTGCCCCGAGTAAAGCTGCCTTTTGCAATTGACTGATGGCGAATTTGTCAATGTCGATGGTGTTCAAGTGGCACTCCAGTTGTTTTGGGATTGCACCCGATGCCCCTATTACTATTGGTACAAGCTTCGCTTGCTTTTACCCCAATCATTCTATTTCTATTTGCAGGTCTTTGTATTTTGTTATCTTCTTCAGTTCTTTCTCTTCTAAATAATAGTTGTTATCATTATTTATTAAATTTATGGGCTGGCCATTTTGCCCCAAGGTAACTCTGGGTGGCTTACAATATTAAAAGATAAAGCTAATTCTCAGGTAGTTAGAGAGACGTGGGAGATTTGTACTATCAGACTTGCAAGATTGATGTCATCCTTCCTGGGTAGACAAGATAGAAAACATGACAAGGTGAGCTAATTTTACTTCTAAGGGTACATTAACAAAATCTTGCATGTCTGAAGGCACAAATCTCCCACTGGGTAGCATCTTTTCCTCGCAGATCCCAAGGTTATTCCTACATACCATTGCAAGATGTAAGTAACTAAGATTGCAAGTACAGTTTCTTTTAATAAGTTCTTGAGGACTGAAGTCTTTGTTAGATGATTATTGCTAGAACTCAGAAGCACACTGTTTTGTCTCTTGCAGTCAAATTATTTTGGAGGTGATTATTAGCAGAGATGGACAGCTATGGGGAGATCCTAATGTTACAGGAAAAAAGGGAAACCTTAAGTGGAAAAATATCCAGCAAGTCCTAATATTTTTTGAGTGAAGTTTGTTCTGCTTTAGGCAAATACTTGCTTAAAACTGTCCATGTCTGTTTAGTGTGAAGTGAACTCTCGTACTTTGAAGCAGGATTTTGCATGACTTGAAAATGAGAATTTTGAATTTCATGCCAGACATGCTGAACAAAGTCACAACCTCGCTTTCATAAAAGCAGCCTGTTCTTTTTCAGGCTTAGATCATAAAATCATAGCACTGGAAGGGACCTTGGAAGTCATCTAGTCCAACCCCCTGCTCAAGGTCATCCAGTCTATTCTTGAAAACCTTCAGCAATGGAGCATGCACAACTCCAGGAGGCAAACTGTTCCACTAATAATTGTTCTCACTGTCAGGAAATTTCTCCTTCATTCCAGGTAGGATCTCTCCTTAATGATCTTCCACTCATTGCTTCTTGTCCTGCCATCAGGTGCTTTACAGAATAAGGTGATCCCATCTTCTATATAAATAGATATTTTATATAAATAACAGCATACCTCTGCATAAACCTGTAAAACAATCAAACAAATCCCACTCCACGCTACTTTTTAAAGAAATCCATTCCCTGAAGTTAATGTGTCTCTTAGACCAGGGATCCCCAACCTATGGACTGCAGCCATTTGTCTGAAATGGTATAGGGTTGCCTGCCTGAGCAGGGGGTTGGACTAGATGACCTCCAAGGTACCTTCCAACTTTACTACTACTACTACTACTACTACTACTACTACTACTACTACTACTATTATTATTATTATTATTATTATTATTATTATTATTATTATTATTATTATTATTATTATTATTATTATTATATCTCTTGTCCCGGACACCGACCCAAATTGGAACTTCCGACCACATTTGAATCACGCACAGGCAAAATTGACAGTGTGGGTCTGATTAGAAATGTGTTTAATATTATCAGTATACAATATTGGGCTTAAAATGTAAGATTTTGATAGAGTAGAAATTTCTCCTGACACAAAATTTAGACTAAATGTATTTTCTTTTTTAAAACTTGTCTTTATTTATTTTTTGTTTGTTTCGGGTATGTGTGTCTGCTTGTGTGAGATTGTGGGAGAATTCTAAAACCTGACTTATACAATGGACACATAAAAAGGACACCGTCTCTGCTCCATTCGTTTTGATCCAGTGATCAGCTACTTCATTGACCCCTGTTTGTGCAGACTAGGAACAGACAACCTGTTTTATTTTTATTACCACAAATTAATTGCGTTCACTTCTGCATCCGTCTTGTTCATTAAAAGCCAGCTCAAAAACTGATATGTCTTTTAATGCACACCGTGAAATTCTCTCCTGGTCTCTCCCTCCCTCCTTTCAAGCAATATTTTTCAATGTGTGTGTTTTTTTGATATGCAATTTCCCCTAATTTTGACAGTTTTGCAAAACACTTTCTAATAGCGTATGCATCTTTGAGCACAGTTTTTAATCAGGGAATTAGATTGCAAAATTTGGGGAAGTGTGAAAATCAAAGGATAATTGTATTCCATATACATATACTAATTTGTGCACCCATCTAATTTTGCTTCTATCCATAATATAGATCAGCTTGGCATGAGACTGTAAGCAGCGTTAAGTAGATCTAGGCTTGATTGTTTAAACTCATGTTGGGCTTCCCCTTGAGTGAACTCAACAACCAAGTGATTTTTTTTTCTTTTTACAGAATCTTTGCCCAATCTCCCTTTTCAAGCAAGTGAAACATGAGTGACAAGCCTCTGTGCATTGCTGAAATGAAGACTAAGGACTGTCAGCTTGATGTTCAGTAGTGTCAGCATGAAGGATGGTTGAAATTTACAAACACCTTGGCCACATTTTTTCCTATTTTTAAAGAAAAAAATGGTATCCAAAAGAAACATTTCCCCCGATTAATACACAGTTTCTATTCTATTCTATTCTATTCTATTCTATTCTATTCTATTCTATTCTATTCTATTCTATTCTCCATAATAAAGCTTAAAAAAGGGATTTATTAAACAATTTATTAAACAATTGATCAGGGGACTGGAGGCCAAAGCATATAAGGAATGGTTGCTGGAATTGGGTATGTCTAGTTTAACGAAGAGAAGGACGAGGGGGGACAGGATAGCAGTGTTCCAGTATCTCAGGGGCTGCCCCAAAGAAGAGGGAGTCAAGCTATTCTCCAAAGCACCTGAAGGCAGGACAAGAAGCAACGGATGGAAACTGATCAAGGAGAGAAGCAACCTAGAACTAAGGAGAAACTTCCTGACAGTTAGAACAATTACCCAGTGGAACAATCTGCCTCCAGAAGTGGTGAATGCGCCAACACTGGAAGTTTTTAAGAAGAAACTGGACAGCCATCTGTCCAAAATGGTATAGGGTTTCCTGCCTGCGCAGGGGGTTGGACTAGATGACCTCCAAGGTCCCTTCCAACTTTATTATTATTATTATTATTATTATTATTATTATTATTATTATTATTATTATTATTATTATTATTATTATTATTATTATTATTATTATTAAATACTCAGGAGGATAGGACTCCAATCAGTCCTGTGAGCCCTAATGGTGGGGGAAAGTTCATATTCCAGAATTTGACTCATGAGGAAACTGAAGAGAAAGGGCCAAATCTTATAGCTCTTTTCCCTATCCTCCCACTCTTTGTAATCCTCACCTAGGTTCTGGAATAATTACCGTGGGGAAATCAATGTTTGTAAACATATTCATTGGAGAGGAAGGGATAACAAGAGAGTAGGCAAGTACACAATGGGGAATGTACATTGAAAGGAATGCCTTGGTTTCATGCTCCTGGCTACTTAGGATACAAAAGGAAGCCTTCGGGATGAAATTGATTAGCCCCATCCCAATTTACTATATAGAGGCATAAGCTGGCCTTGGGTGCTAATGAACTAATCAAGGTCACAGAGCTGAGCTAACTTGTGGTTAGCAGTTTTCAAAGAAGTGCCACCGGTTCAACAAAGAAAAGCAGTTTAGGAAAAGAGAGTTTATCCAAGCAACTTCTCTTTTCACTGCAAAGGAGAAAATTCTGGAAAGGAGGTAAAGGGAGAAGAAAACATATTAAAAATAATATTTATTTATTTATTTATTAAATTTATATCCCGCCCTTCTCCTTGCGGACTCAGGGCGGCTGACAATCAATTAAAAATACATAAATAACAGTTACAGAGTTAAAATTAATTAAGAAGAAATATTTAAATATTGTCTAATTAAAATATGATTAAAACCCCTCTAAAAATTGCCCTAGGCCAGTCCCGCTTGTTGGAATANCTCCCACAGAGAAGGCCCTCCCCCTTGGGGTCGCCAGCCGGCACTGTCTGGCCGACGGCACCCTGAGGAGACCCACCCTGTGGGAGCGTACAGGCCGATGGGAGGTAATCTGTGGCAGAAGGCGGTCTCGAAGGTATCCCGGTCCGCTGCCATGGAGCGCCTTAAAGATGATAGTCAGCACCTTGAAGCGCACCCGGAAAGTGCTCAAACACAGGACACATTCTATGGTAAGATGGGCAGACAATATATTTAATAAAATAAACATAAACAAATATCAATAACAATGGTAGGAATGGTGAGCATGTTGTAAACTGTGTCATAAACCAAGAAGGTTGCACTATTCAGGTGACCCTGAGGGCCCAGATAAATCTCCAAGTGGCCTCAACGACTCTCAGAGAGAGTGCTAATGACCAGATCAGCGCAAAGGAATATAAACCCTTCCATCCTCCACCATTCAGTCAGAAACGAAGAAGCTTCTTGGATGAGAAGCGAAACGTCTTCAAGGAACAAACAAGGAAGTCCAGTTGCCTTTTGAAAAAGCACCTTTGGGACAACCATGACCTGGATGACTGAGAATCTCCATGGGCACTTAGCTTGGAATGTTCATTTCACGTTTCCTTTTTATGATCCAATAGGATCCGAGGCCTATTGTAACTCAGGCTCCAGCTAGTACAGCAATACAGCCTTAATATAATCAGCTCTTTTTAGCTTTGTTAGCATGATCTGAAAAGAGAGGGAAAACATTTCTAATGGTTGCATTTGCTGAGTTTCATCACAGCATTCATTTCATTTCAGCTTTTGCTGACTTCTGCTTGAGGCAATGAACTTATGAATCATTACTACCTCCATTATATGGGCTTTATCATGATATAATCCTCCCAAACTTTGCCCCCATCATCTCGAGCATCAGATACCAGGACCCTTTGATATATCCTGCCACAGCTCTGAAAACAATTGGTCCTGTACGTCTTAATTCTAAAGCGCAGCAAACGCGTGAAAAGGGAGACAAGCCTATTTTTCTTAAAAAACAGCAACTCTCACATGCAATATATTTCCACAGCCAGGAAGGCAATGTTGAAAGTGTTTAATGCATAATGAGCAAATCTCTCCCCCCCTCCTTTTTTTTTTTTTAATGATTATCATTAACCTGTGTTTTGCCTTAGGAAATAAAAATCAAGCTTCCATTATAGAAGTAATTTCAATAATGGAAGAAAGATGGCGATCTTACTAAATGTGACAGCTCGCAGTGTTCTCTTTGGAAGGAAACCGGTAAACAAGAACTAAATTCAGCAACTTTGCATAGAAGAAGCCAATTTGGATTAGAAAAGATTAAACATCTGAATCCAGCATTATTACTAAAGTAAAACAAACGAAGGCATTGTCGTTTTGTAGCACAGGAAACTGAATGTGATGATGATGATGATGATGATGATAACATGACTGAAATCAGACCCAAAACTCAGTTCCAAAGGTGCCTTTTCATGAGGCAACTGGACTTTCTTGTTTTTCCTTTGAAGACGTTTTGTTTCCTCAGCTTCTTGGATGAGAAGCGAAACATCTTCAAAGAAAAAACAAGAAAGTCCAGTTGCCTCGTGAAAAAGCACCTTTGGGATAACTATGACCTGGGTGATTGAGAATCTCCATAGACTCAAAACTCAATGTTAGATGAAACGTGTAAGTTGGTATCTACTGCAGAAAAAGAAAGAACCGACTTTTATAAAAGGTATCAGTAGCAATTTTATACTGAGTTCAATCTTTGAGTCACTTAAAACTGAACACTGAATTAACATTGAATTATTTAAAACTCTGGACTTTAAAATCTTTCAGAAAGTTCAAAGAAAGAAAGAAAGAAAGAAAGAAAGAAAGAAAGAAAGAAAGAAAGAAAGAAAGAAAGAAAGAAAGAAAGAAAGAAAGAAAGAAAGAAAGAAAGAGAAAGAAAGATATCAATATTGTACAAATTTCACACATGCACATGTATACACACACACACACACACACACACACACACACACACACACTAACACACCTTTGTTTCAAAAAGTAATAAAGTAATTTAATTGCATTGGGGATCCTTCTTGCTCATTCTACAAATACAGCTTAGACATTTGCTCCAAAGATCTTACCTGGCTGCAATTACAGCATATTCAAATTGCAGGAAGGTTATAGACACCCCACTGTAATAATAATAATAATAATAATAATAATAATAATAATAATAATAATAATAATAATAATAATAATAATAATAATAATAATAATAATAATAATAATAATAATAATAATAATAATAATAATAATAATAAAGTTGGAAGGAACCTTGGAGGTCATCTAGTCCAACCCCCTGCTCAGGCAGGAAACCCTATACCATTTCGGACAAATGGCTGTCCAGTCTCTTCTTAAAAACCTCCAGTGTTGGCGCATTCACCGCTTCTGGAGGCAGGTTGTTCCATTGGTTAATTGTTCTAACTGTCAGGAAGTTTCTCCTTAGTTCTAGGTTGCTTCTCTCCTTGGTTAGTTTCCATCCGTTGCTTCTTGTCCTGCCTTCAGGCACTTTGGAAAATAGCTTGACTAGGGTCACTCTTAAAAGCTCCACAATTTGGGGCAATGTGAGGTCCTTCTTTTCAATAGCTCAGTTGCATCAGCCTTCCCAGTTAATCAGACAAGATGGAGCTTCCGCTGAAGATCATCTGAAAGCTATAACTGGTCCAGAATATGGTGATGGGGGCGCCCCCTGTTGCCTAGGTGGCCTTATTGCTTCTCAAGTTGCACTGGGTTGTCAGATGGTTTTTAAGTGCAATTCAAAGTAGTGGTTATCACCTCGAAAGGTCTTCCTATCATTCGGCCTGGCTACTCCAGTCATATCTACCCATCTGGAATGGTTTAGCTTTAGCAGGGTGGGTATAATCTGGGTGTCAACGCTGCTAACATTGGATGCTTTTGCTTTGACAACAGTTAGAGATGCAATCATTTTCTTCTTATGTTTTACTTTTAGAGTTAGATAATGCTGGGGGTGGGAGGAATGTGCATGAGAGTTAGCTAGACATAATAATACTGGACTTAGTGTGTGAACCGAGGTTAATGAAATAAGAGATGATAAGAATTGGCGGGCTGGAGAACTGGAGGGAGAGCCTGCATTTCAAACTAATTGGAGAATGTGATTTATGACTGTTAATTGGAGGAGGGAATTGTGCTTTGATACTATGTGCTCAGGGGAGGGGAATCCAGTTTTTGGCTTTGACTGTGTTAGTGCCGATGCTATGCTACTCAGATAAAGATTCTTTAAAGTAAACAATGCCTCGAAGTTCTTTGAAGAGTTTCGTCTGTCGGAACCATGACACCGGGTTCTGTCAATTTAACATTATCATTTTGCAGGACCCAAGAAGTGCAACTACCATATTGTAGTTCTTGTCTTCTGGATGATCTTCAAAAACACCGCCTATTTCCAGCAATGATGTTGACAGTCATTTCTATCTAGCCATTTCTACCTGCTACCTGTTTTTTCTAATCAAGAGTTTCTTCTGCAGTGAAAAAAAAATTGCAATTCATAGATTATTATTTGAGAGAGCTTCTTTTCCCAACCCTCATCCTGCAAAAAAAATAGACCTACAGCTGAACAGTGAGGTTGGCCATATTGAGAAGCTAAAAGGTTACTTGAAACTTATTTCATCGAATGTGGATTTCCTGAAACCTAGACCTTTAACTTCTGATTAGTGACCCAGGGGTAGGCAACCTCGGCTCTTTTATGACTCATGGACTTCAACTCTCAGAATTCTGGGAGTTGAAGTCCATGAGTCATAAGCAGGGCTTTTTTTCTCATAGAATGTCCAGAACGGAGTTCCGGCACCTTTTTTGGATGGAACCTTGTAGGGTAGGCAAGGCGGGTTGTATGACGTGTGTGAGTTCCGGCACCTTTTTTTTTTTTTAAAGAAAAAAAGCACTGGTCATAAGAGAGCTGAGGTTGCCTACTCCTGGACTAAATCATCTTGGTTTCAGTATTCTAATGAAAAGTTGAAAGGCTCAGAGAAGGATTGTGATTTGTAGTTCAAAGGAGTCTGGATTTCATGCTCCAAATTCTGAGATCCAAAAAAGCACTTCAGTTGATAATCTGCTTTGTAATGTTAGAGAAAGAAAATGAAGTGTGCTAATATCCTGGAAACACTAAATCTAAAAATATATAATCACAATCCCATTACATGTTTTTTATCTGTTCCAGCTTGCCTTTGGCCAGAAATAATGGGGATTAAAAATAAGGAAAACTGTCTAATTAAAAACATAAACGCAGAAACTTTTTAAAAAAAAAACTAATAAAAATTTAAAACTTTAAAAAAATATTTTCTCATTACAAAAAAAACATCACTTCAAGGTATTTCATAAAAAAAAACGTTTTTGTTAAATACCAAGGTCCATAATACCCCTAGAAAAACTGATTACTATAACAGAATCAAGATGCCAAAAAATACAACTTATTTGAGCGCCATGCAAAATAAACATTAGTAACCCAATTTCTAAATCAGAAATGCACAATTTAAAGTCGAAAGCTGCATTGGCTGTCAAAAGCAATAAGTGAAATCTTATACCTCTTACTAAAGTTGTCACCGAATAGTAATTTACATGCAGAAGAAAGAGAAATCATTACCCAGAAAGAAGCTTCCTTTTATTAGATGTCTTTCTTTCAAAGCCGAATAAACATGAGAGGTGGGGAGATGCTCTAATTTAAATTGTTTTGTAGAATTAGACACCAAGCCTTTTTAACTCTGTGATGTAAATTAAATGATTTTTTAAATCAAATTAAGATTTTAGCTTAGCGAACTAAGCTAAATTGTTTGGATTGATCCGTTCTGTGATGAGAACCAATATTTTTAAAAAAAATGTTGAAAGGTTTTGCATCTCTAAAAGATGAACAAGAACAAATGTACAAAAGAAAATTAGAAAAAATAATAGAAACACAGAAAGAAAGAAAGAAAGTTAAAGAAGTAACTTCTCATCATCTTCACAGAAATTATACACAAACCTTTATCTTTTCTCTCTTTTAGAAGTACATTATAGAATCCTTCCTTTTCATGTTCAACCCCTTTAAGTCAGTAAACCCAGAAATCTTCTGTACATTTTCAGCCAAAAGTTCATAAAAGGGTTTCAGTCTTTTACAAAAAAAGTACTTATTGTTTTGTCCTTAATCAAACAGGTCAATTTTGCCATCTCTGAAAGTTTTCACTGTCATGGTTCCGACAGATGAAACTCTTCAAAGAACTTTGAGGCATTGTTTACCTTAAAGAATCTTTATTAGAGAAGCATAGCATCGGCACTAACATAATCGAAGCCAAAACCTAGATTCCTCTCCCCTGAGCACATAGTATCAAAGCACAATTCCCTCCTCCAATTAACAGTCATAAATCACATTCTCCAATTAGTTTTAAATGCAGGCTTTCCCTCCAGTTCTCCAGCTCACCAATTCTTATCATCTCTTATTTCAATAACCTTGGTTCACACACTAGGTCCAGTATTGTTATGTCTAGCTAAACTCTCATGCACATTCCTCCCCCCAGCATCATCTAACTCTAACTCTAAAAATAAAACATAAGAAGAAAATGGTTGCATCTCCAACTGTTGTCAAAGCAAAAACATCCGATGTTAGCAGCGTTGAAATCCACATCTTTATAATTCCCATTGTGGGAACATAATGAAAATCAATCTTGAAAGTAGCCAGATATGATCCATGGTTTCCAAAAAATTTCAAAATTTGATTGGGGCAATTGATACTAAGGTGAAGCAGTACTGATATTTCATAGGCATTCCAAAACAGGGATGCTTATAAAGGGGGATATTTGTAGCTTAGGCTTGAACAGTGGCATCCTTGGTGCTCTCTGATCTTGGTTGTTTTCTTGCAGACATTTCATTACCCAAACTAGATAACATTATCAGTGCTAGTAAAGAGTGGAGTTTGCTCTCAGTTTATATTCTAGTGCCACTAGAACAGGCATGTCAAACTCATGATGTCATGTGACGTTGCGCGACGTATCGGAGCTTTTTTGCCATTGCCGGCAATGGGGTGGGCGCGGCTCCGGTATGATGAAACCAGCCCGCGGGCCAGCAGTTTGACACCCCTGCACTAGAATATAAACTGAGAACAAACCCCACTTCTTACTAGCACTGATGATATTACTTAGTTTGAGTAATGAAATGTCCACAAGAAAACAACCAAGCTCAGAGAGCACCAAAAACCTGTCAGAGGGATCTTATAAAAATTCATACCGTAGCAAACAAGATTCATAATCTGATCATTTTTCAGGGAATACCTGATATGGAGAGTTTACTAGAGATGGATACAGGTGGTGAAATCCTCATTAAATTACAACTCCCAGAAAGTCTCAGAATTTTTGCAAGATAGTCAGAACGCTGTAAAATTTTATGGACTTCTCAAGTATAGGCAACCGTGGTTACTACAACATTTTTCACTGCTATGGAGTAAATTGCTTCTGAAACAAGGCAATCAAAACAAACCTTACTACTGGGAGATAAAGAGACAGAGATAGAGAGATAGGTAGGTAGCTAGGGAGAGAGGGAGAGGGAGAGGGAGAGGGAGAGGAAGAAGAAGAAGAAGAAGAAGAAGAAGAAGAAGAAGAAGAAGAAGAAGAAGAAGAAGAAGAAGAAGAAGAAGAAGAAGAAGAAGAAGAAGAAGAAGAAGAAGAGGAGGAGGAGGAGGAGGAGGAGGAGGAAGATAGATAGATAGATAGATAGATAGATAGATAGATAGATAGATAGATAGATAGATAGATAGATAGATAGATAGATAGATAGATAGATAGATAGATAGATAGATAGATAGACGATAAGAGTTACAGTGAGCCAGTTTGGTCTAGTGGTTAAGCCATCAGACTAGAAATCAAGAGACTGTCTTAGGCATGGAAGCTGATGGGCAGCTTTGAGCCAGTCACTCTTTCTTGGAGGAACTCACCTCACAGGATTGTTGTTGTGGGGAAAGTATGAGGAGGAAGGAGTATTATTTGTGTTGACTACAAATTATTTATAAAAATAATAAAGATGTGATTTAAAAAATAGAAGATAGATAGATAGATAGATAGATAGATAGATAGATAGATAGATAGATAGATAGATAGATAGATAGATAGATAGATAGATAGATAATCCCTTGTCAGATTTCATTTTTTCCCCTCATAATCGCTTTAAATCAACAGATTTCCACCTTAGGATATGTTGACATCACTTTGGGAAATGGGCCCAAAATACCTCTTTTTCATCAGCCATGCTTCTAAACATCACTGGAGCTGTGATAATCCTCTTATTAGTAATCCTTGTGTCTCCTTTGTCACAAAGAAAAGAATATTATCCCGTTTCCTGTTTCCACCAAAAATGAATCGCTCTCTCAGCTCTTTTGAATATTCAATACTTCGACCTAATGCAGCGTTTTAAGAAAGTATCTTAAAAGAAAGATCTGTGTCTCTCACACACAGAACACACGACCTGCATATTTTTGGCATTTCCAGGGAGAACTCCTCCCTCCCCCCTCCCATACCAGTGCAGACTTTATTAAGTTAGATGGAGCAATAGTCTAATGCATAATAAAGCAACTTTCTATGGATACCTCCTTTTCTCTGAATAAGGAAAGGGTAATTTCCTGATCCCATTATCAGTTGGAGCTGTTCTTTTTGAAGCTTATCCAGTTTTCAATATGAAAAGAGTTTTGGGTGCTTCATTACTGGAGGTTTTGAAGAAGAGATTGGACAGCCATTTGTCTGGAATGGTATAGGGCAGGGGTCTTCAAACTTGGCCCTTTTATGACTTGTGGGCTTCAACTCCCAGAATTCCTCAGCCAGGCACGCTGGCTGAGGAATTCTGGGAGTTGAAGTCCACAAGTCATAAAAGGGCCAAGTTTGAAGACCCCTGGTATAGGGTCTGTTGCTTGAGCAGGGGGTTGAACTATGTATAGCAAATAATGAATGGTTATGGGAAAGGGGTATGTCTAGTCTAGTGAAAAAAAAGGACTAGGGGTGACATGATAGCAGTGTTCCAATGTCTAAGGGACTGCCACAAAGAAGAGGAGGGGGTCAACCTATTCTCCAAAGCACCTGGAGGCAGGACAAGAAGCAATGGATGGAAACTAATCAAGGAGAGAAGAAGCAACCTAGAAGGAAGGAGACATTTCCTGACAGTGAGAACAATTAACCAGTGGAACACCTTACCACCAGAAGTTATGGGTACTCCATCACTGGGGGTTTTCAAGAAGAAACTGGACAGCCATTTGTCTGGAATGGTATGGAGACTCCTGATTGAATAGGAAGTTGGACTAGAAGACCTCCCCGGTTTCTTCCAACTCTGTTATTCTATAATTCTATGTCCTGTGTGTGAAATACTGGACTATCCTACAGATTGGGTTTGGGAAGATAGCCTATGCTATAGCTTCTGGATGGATGTTCCTCTGTTACCATCTCAGCACATTAAACAAATGCTGGGAAAACATATGTGTTGTGAAGTCCATGGTAGGTGTAGCAGATTATTGATGTAACCAATTTGTTATGGGTACAAAGCAGAAACTTAAGAGGTGGAATCTAACACTAACAAAAATCATTCTTAAATTCAGATCTCTCTGCTGCTTTACTCTTAATTTCTTTGTTGGAGTTTAGCTCTTGTTCCAGGACTTTGCATCCTGGTGTCTGCTCCCATGTGCTCCTAAAACACCAAACCTAGGAGCCGTGGTATCAGAGTGGCTGGAATGAAGCATTGCACGCTAACTCTGCCCACTGTCAGCAGTTCAATGCTGACCGGCTCAAGATTGACTCAGTCTTCCATCCTTCTGAGGTCGGTAAAATAAGGACCCAGATTGTTGGGGGCAATATGCTAATAATGCTTACATTGTAAACCATCCAGAGAGTGCTGTAAAGTTCTGTGGAGTGATATGTAAGCCTAAATTCTAAATGCCATTGCTATCTGATGAACTAATCTCTATTTCACTGACCTGTCCACCCAGGTCAAGCAGGAAAGGTATGGTATAGACTCCATCAGTTAAAGAATTTTGACTGGCATTTCCCCCACCCTATGAAACATCCTATCCACAGAGGCAAGGTGGGCCTAATCTTTTGTCCTAATCTTTTGGAAGAGCATCAAGATGTGGCTCTAATCACCTGGTCTGAGTGAACTAAATGTGTCATGCAACCCTGGGGATGCTTGGTAGGCTGAAGGCGCTCCCTCTGCCTTTGAACTTTGCTATTGTTCTTTTAAACTCTGTTTTAATGCTGTTTTAACCATGTTTTTAACTATGGATTTTATTGTTTTATTTGTAAAGCACATCTAAACCAAGTAAAAATATCTATCTGTAGTATCTATCTATCTATCTGTCTGTCTATCTATCTATCTATCTATCTATCTATCTATCTATCTATCTATCTATCTATCTATCTATCTATCTATCTAATCTAATCTAATCTAATCTACCTAATCTATCTATATCTATATCTATATCATCTAGTCATGCAAGTGAGATGGGCAGTGTAGAAATGTGATAGATAGATAGATAGATAGAGATAGAACAATATAGAGACAGAACAGACAGATTAGATAAATGGAGAGATTAAATAGCTAGCTAGCTAGATGATATAGATATAGATAGATTAGATAGATTAGATTAGATAGATAGATAGATATATAGATAGATAGATAGATAGATATATAGATAGATAGATAGATAGATACTACAGATAGATATTTTTACTTGGTTTAGATGGGAATGTTAGTCATACCCTATTTAACTTGCAAATATTCATATTTCAGTCCATTGTGTTCCAATGCATTGCTAGAAGTTTGAATATATGGAGCTGAATTGCAGTGAGCAGAAGGAGACACAGTTTTGTTGATTCAATAAACACAATGTGCCAGACTGCCAGCCTTTGTATTAAGCTGGCCAATCCACAACCTTTATTTTGTCTGCCAACTACAGAGGCTGATACTGACTTCTCAATCTGTTCGTTGCCAAGAGGCTTCTGACTCCACTCCAGAAGGAGCATACTGGAGTCCTTAAACATGGTGAATAATCAAGGACTACGGCAAAAGGACAGCGCTGGATCCAAGAGTTTGCAGACGATATGCATTCTTAATGTGTATTTGGAAAAGGCCAACAACAGAATAAAATAGGAAAGCAGAAGTATGAATATTAAATAACAGCAGAGAAATTCCAATCGCTCGCAGGCAGCCAAGGCCGTATTATTTCAGCAATGATCCTTCTGCATATGCTCATTTTTCTCCCCTGATGAAAATGGTCCCAACATTGCTAATATTATAGATAACTGGGAACTCATACTTTACAATTGCTGTTGGAAAAAAAATTACAACTGCTCTATAAGAACAGTTCATAAAATGAATAAGAAGAAGTGTTAGCTAAAAGTTTGGACAGTCAAGTTTAGGAGATGCTTTGAAATCCCATCACCAAAATTTCCATCTATATCAACCTTAAGTAACATTGACAACCTAGAATAACTAAAAAGAGGTTGTGTAGCTTGTGAGTCAATGTGTTGTGCAGCCTTTTTAATGTGATCCTAGGCCAGTGGTGGCGAACCTATGGCATGGGTGCCAGAGGTGGCACTCAGAGCCCTCTCTGTGGACATGTGTGCCGTTGCCCCAGTCCTAGGCCTTCAGCTGGGTTTTATAAAACCTTTTCGCTTTAGGCCTCCGCCACCGTGTGCAAAAAAAAAAAAAAAAAGTTCAGTCAGTCAATTTCAACTTTTCACGGGGAAAAAAAGATCTTGCAAAGTTGGAATTGATTGAACTTTTTAGTCCCACCCAGTCTGCCGTTACCACTGCAGCCACGCCCACCCAATTGGCCACACCCACCCGGCACTTGATGATGCATAAGTGGGTTTGGGGTTGCAGTTTGGGCACTCAGTGTTTAAAAGGTTCGCCATCACTGTCCTAGGCTGCATTAACAGAGGGATAAAATCAAGTTAGTACCACTTTATACTGCCATGGTAAGACCACACTTGGAATATTGCATCCAGCTTTGGTCATTACAGTATAAAAAAAGATGTTGAGATTCTAGAAAGAGTGCAGAAAAGAGAAGCAAAGATGATTACGGGGCTGGAGGCTAAAACATATGAATTACAGATGCAGGAATTGGGTACGTGGGGTGTCGAACTGCCGGCACACGGGCCGGATGCATCATAGCAAAACCACACCCACCCCATTGCTGGCAATGGAAAAAAAAGTCGTGACACGTCACGTGACGTTGCGAGTTTGACACCCCTGGTCTACTTTAATGAAAAGAAGAACTAGGGATAACATCATAGCAGTCTTCCAATATCTAAGGGGTTGCCACAAAGAAGAGGGAACCAACCTATTCTCCAAAACACCTGAAGGCAGAACAAGAAGCAACAGATGGAGACTAATCAAAGACAGAAGCAACATAGAAATAAGGAGGAATTTCCTGACAGTTAGAACAATTAATCAGTGGAACAACCTGCCTCCAGAAATTGTGAATGCCCCAACACTGGAAGTTTTTAAGAAGAGACTGGACAACCATTTGTCTGAAATGGTATAGGGTTTCCTACCTGAGCAGGGGGTTGCACTAGATGACCTCCAAGGTCCCTTCCAACTTTATTATTATTATTATTATTATTATTATTATTATTATTATTATTATTATTATTATTATTATTATTATTATTATTATTATTATTATTATTATTCATCACACAGTCAGCCAGATGTTCAGACTGGATTTGGCGTTTTTGTCTACCTATCGAGTCCTTACCAAGGACCTGGGATAGGCAGATGTGGATGTTTGATGGTATTACAGATATCGTCGCAGGATGGAAGCAGTTCCTAGTAAGGCCGCCTTTTGCAATTGACTAATGACAAATTTGTCAATGCCAATGGTGTTCAAGTGGTGCTCCAGTTGTTTTGGAATTGCACCCAAGGCTCCTATTACTATTGGTACTACCCTTGCTTGCCTTTGCCCCAGTCTTTCTATTTCTATTTGTAGGTCTTTGTATTTTGTTATCTTCTCCAGTTCTTTCTCGTCTATTCTGCTGTCTCCAGGCACTGCCACGTCCACTATCCAGACTTTTTTGTCTTTCTTATCGACAATTGTTAAGTCAGGGGTGTTATGTTGCTATTATTATTATTATTATTATTATTATTATTATTATTATTATTATTATTATTATTATTATTATTATTATTATTCCTATTAAATTTAAATATGGTTGACTTGTTTGGCTGCAGCATTTCACATCAACTCAGCAATTGTGAAAATGTCTTGTGAGAACCAAGCCTAAAAAACATGATTGCCAAACTGAGAATGAAGAGTATGTTCAATATTCTCACAAACTAAAATTAAGTAGACTGCTGCACTGTTCACCAAACTCATATGCTAGAACAGAGTAAGCTAAGCTTTGGAGATTTATCTGTACGGACACAGAAATAGCAATCTATGTGCATTCGGTGTAGAGGATGATTTTACAGATATTTGGCTTCCTGCCATTTTACTATTTATTGCTTAAACAAAAGCTTTGCTTAAGTGATCC
>NW_015389770.1:18488-32190 GCF_001527695.2 Protobothrops mucrosquamatus | reverse complement strand
AACTAAAATTAAGTAGACTGCTGCACTGTTCACCAAACTCATATGCTAGAACAGAGTAAGCTAAGCTTTGGAGATTTATCTGTACGGACACAGAAATAGCAATCTATGTGCATTCGGTGTAGAGGATGATTTTACAGATATTTGGCTTCCTGCCATTTTACTATTTATTGCTTAAACAAAAGCTTTGCTTAAGTGATCCAAAAAAAGAAAAATGAAGAAAAAAAAAGTCAAAAGCACCACAGGTCTAGCAGTGAGTTGTCTGTAAGTTACAGTGTGATTATCTACAGCAAATAAGTATTTGTGTGTAGCACACTACATCCTTAAATTATTCCATTTGCCAGAATGAATGCACATCAGATTTAATCTTTACTGCCGGCCTGTGCTTTAAAAAGAAATGATATTTTCAGCTGGATTTTGCTGCCTAAACAAGGTTGAATGTCAAAAGAATGATAAACAGTCTCTCTATGAGACTTAACAATTGTTTCCATTATGGCACCGGGAAACTCGGAGATAAATTGGGGCCTAATGTGCAAGTATCTAGCTGTTGAGATTTCTATGGCTTGCTCTCTCTCCCTTTTCAATAAATCTGATTAAAGAAGACTTTGTGAGAACTGGGCTTTCTGTTACCAAGAGCTTGACAAAAGGAAAGATATTGGAATGGCACATTTATTGGCATTTCTTGTCCCTTGCACAATTCCATGAGGTTGTGGTCTTAGCTGAATGGCTGGTTGAACATGTTCTGGGAACATTAAAATCCCACATTTTCATCAGAGTTAGGCAAGCAAAGAATCATGTCTCCACACTTTAGAACTACTGGTAAGATGCAATAGAGATTGTTTTGTGCTTTCTCCAATTGATTCTACAGGTAAATCCTTCACTTACAGCCATTCGTTTAGCGCAGAGCTCCCCAACTTTCCATGGACCAGCACCGGTCCGTGGCATGCCAGAAACCACTCCATGGAAACAAGCGAAGCCCATCCGTGGGATGCCGGTAGCACACGAAACCACGCCCCCTACGGTCCGTGGAAAAACCTCTCTCCTGAAAACTGGAAAAAAAAAAGCAAAAATAGGATACTGGCTGAATAAATGGATATTGAGTGCAAATGCAAGTAAGATATGTTCTGGTTAGGAAAGATATTTTAAACTGACATTATTGACATTATTAGAAAACTGTAATAAATGCTGATATTCAACTGCGTAGCTATTAATAACAAACAATAAGAATTGTATTTGCTTAATGTGGAAAAATGTTTATTACTGGAAGAAGAGGGGAGGTATTGGATGGTGTAATATTGGATTTAGTTTGAAGAAGCTTATATGTACCACGGAATTATTCATGGACCCAGTCAACACGTTGTCTGTTAAGCATGTGTTTGTAAAAATAGAAAATTAATAATATGCAGGTCTTGGCGTATTTGGGTCTTTTCCCATGTAAGATTGAGAGTATCTTGGCGACGTTTCGAAGAGGTCCCACTCGTCATCTTCAGGCTGGGGTCTTTGGCTTCAGAAATCATGGGTGATCCATCACTGGAGGTTTTTAAGAAGAGACTGGACAGTCACTTATCTGAAATTATATAGGTCTCCTGCTTGAGCAGGGGGCTGGACTAGAAGACCTCCAATGTCCCTTCCAGCTCTATTCTTATTGATTGCATATCTGAAAAAAATTGCATGGTATGGACAAGCTCAGAATAGGAAACATGAAAACATGGTCGAATCCTATGAAGGAATTTGGGTTCCACTAATGATCTAATATTCTTTCATCACCATTAAATAACTGGTTTGATTTCCCTTCACAAAATGCCCTTTGGAAATAACAGTCCCATAAATTAGTTTGGAAATACAGCCCAGTAAATTTGGGCTGTAAATTTGTATTTGTAAATTTGGGCTGTCAATTTCCAATTTGAAAATACAGTCCAATAAATTACATTACGTCTGGACAAATTACATCAGATTGCGGCTTCTTTAAGATCATTGTTCAATGTTAAGGCCTCTACAGAAAGAAGGAGACAGATTAGGGATCTGAGAAGTTCCTAAATTGACTGTAATCTGCTTAATGGTGTGTGTGTGTTTGTGTGTGTTCTTTTCTAAGAACTCTGTGATTTGAAGTCCACACATGAGAGAACAACCATTTTGAAGAAGGTTGATGCATATGCATACTGTATATGTATAACAGCTGGCAATCACAACTGATCCCCTCTTATTAGAAGTTTTAATTTTAAAGAAATAATTGTGCAGGCAAGCCTTAGCTTCTCTTCCCCTGCAAAAAGAAACTTGTAGCCTCCTGAGACTGCATTTCAGTTAAAAGAAAAAAAACAAAAAGAGGTTGATGATCAGTTCTAGACTTCTAATTATCCTATAGGTTTTGGTCCTTGGACATTTCACTTCTTACATGAACACATTATTTGCTTAAATTCTAAATCAGCTCCAGTTCACAACTCACAAGCCAGTCTCTGAAGAAAAACATCTCCAGAAGAACAGTGCCCATTAATTTGGAAAAAGTCTGATGGAGAATTTTGATGAATTTTGATGACAAAAAAAAGAGCTTTCATGTTAATTAATTCTCTGGAGCTACTAGCCTTAATAGCAAAAACTTCTGCACTTAAAGAAAAAAAAGAAAAATTAAAGCCTTCCCTTGATTGTGAATTTGGGGCGACGAAAAACTAGTTCTTTTCTGCTGATTTTAATCGTTCGTTCCAAGAAGGGGAAGAAAACAACAAAAGAAGCAATTTTCCATTTGTTCTAATGAGATCACTTGCAAGAGGTTCTTTCCAAAGTAATTGCAACTTTTATTTCAGCAGCTGATTGCTAAGTGTGGGCGATATCTGGGGGAGGCAAAATTCTAGAAGACATGGGCAATATTTTATCCTGGCACACCCCGGAAAGGATTTCAACCTATCTGCCTTGCTCTTTGATGGATCCTTGATGTGATAGCTTCTGTCTCCTGCTCCTGTTTCAATACACTGATTATATGCCAACACTTTCAATTTCCACCAACCACATAGATTTTCTCCGTGGCAATCTATCCCTAACTTGTTCTTTCAGGTCCTCGACTTATAACAGTTCATTTAGTACAACGGCACTGAAAAAAGTGACTTAGGACCTGTTTTCACACCTACATCCATTGCAGCATCCCTGTGGTAGTCCTTGACTTAGAGACACAAATGAGTCCAAAATTACTGTTGCTAAGTGAGACACTTGTTAAGTGAGTTTTGTCTCATTTTTATGACTTTTCATGCCACAGTTGTTAAGTGAATCGCTGCAGTTGTTAAGTTGGTAGCGTAGTCATTAAGCGAATCTGGCTTCCCCCATTGACTTTGCTTGTCAGAAGGTGGCAAAAGGGGATCGCATGACCATCACAGGACACTGCGAATGTCATAAATATGAGCCAGTTGCCAAGCATCTGAATTTTGATCACGTGACCGTGGGGAAGCTGCAACGGTTGTAAGTATGAAAAACGGTCATAGGCCACTTTTCTCAGTGCTGTTGTAACTTTGAAGGGTCACTAAACAAACTGTTGTAAGTCCAAGACTACCTGCATACAACTTCAACATGAGCTCAGGTTTCCAATTATGTCTCTTGTTTGCCACCAGTCTCACCGCCCATACACATAATTTTAAGATTTGTAGAAATTAAAAAAAAAATCACGATTGGGAGAAAATATTTTTTCCAGAAAATAATAATAATGTGGATTAAGCATACTTAATGAACATGCTTTTTGGTTGCAGAATTGGAGGAGAATGTGACTGGCAGAGAATAGAATAGAATAGAATAGAATAGAATAGAATAGAACAGAATAGAATAGAATAGAATAGAATAGAATAGAAGGAATGGATCTAGCCCTCCCAATTCCAAAACACCTCCTACTATTCTCCTGCTTTGTGGGGCTCAAAAACATTGTTGCAAAGAAATATGTTATTGGAGATTTTGCTAAATTAACTCCTTCCAAATGAACAGATTTCAACCCATTAGAATTTTCCAGCAAAAGTGACATTGCTTCGAGAATTCTGGGAGTAGCAGTCCTGGTATCTGGAGAACACATAGGTGGTAGTAGGCTGTAGTAGGGCTACTGGTAGTACCTTGTTTTGCAATGTTTATTTATTTGTTGTGACTTTGAGTCAGTCTGGAAGCCAGGTGACTGCCTGGATTAATCCCTGCGGTTTTCTTGACATGGTTTTGGAAGTGGTTTGCTGTTGCCTGCTTCTTAAGGCTGGGAGAGAGTAACTGGCCCAAGGTCACCAGCTGGCTTCGTGCCTAAGGCTGGACTAGAATTCACTGTCTCCTAGTTTCTAGTTTGGCGCCTTAATCACTATACCAAACTGCCTTTCAGTGCAATAGGTTTGCAAGTTTGTAATATGCTCACGACTAATAATAATAATAATAATAATAATAATAATAATAATAATAATAATAATAATAATAATAATAATAATAGTAGTAGTAGTAGTAGTAGTAGTAGTAGTAGTAGTAGTAGTAGTAGTAGTAAAGTTGGAAGGGACCTTGGAGGTCATCTAGTCCAACCCCCTGCTCAGGCAGGAAACCCTATACCATTTCGGACAAATGGCTGTCCAGTCTCTTCTTAAAAACTTCCAGTGTTGGAGCATTCACTGCTTCTGGAGGCAGGTTGTTCCACTGGTTAATTGTTCTCACTGTCAGGAAGTAGGCAGACTGACAAGGACTAAGAAAATGAGAGGTTGCCTACGAGGGTCACGTTGCCTACACCAACACAGTGTGTCAGACCTCTTGAGCAGGTTTGCATTAAGGTCAAGTGAAGATTTAATTAGGTAAATGACTGCATGGTTTATACAATGAAGTCCTTGTTTATTTTCCCTTTCAGAAGTTGAAGTCTAGCAACGTGTAATAAGCTGGTCTTGAAGTAATGTGGCTTCAATATGACACATGCTAACAGAGGATGGGAAATGGGACTTTATACGGCTGACAATGCATTGTCCTTGGAGATTTGTAACGCACACATGCCTCAATCAGGCCCAGAATTGACATCTCAGAAACGGTTGACATCCGAGAGGGAGGTCATTGTTTTCTCAGCATGTGACCCTATTGTTATGTTTTCAGAGGGGAAGAGAGAATAATTCTTCCTGGCTGATAAACAACAATCAATAAATATTCCTGTTGAGTGAATCATATAAGCATGCACTCCTGGTAACTAAAGGATGGTGTGTTGTGACATCTAAACTATTTCTCTCCAGAAACATGCTCCAAAGAGAAGTTCTGACATGCTGTCTCCTACTCTGTTGGAGCCGTCATGCTGTACAAGTTAAGATCAAACAGTTGACATTAAGATGCCAGAATTAGAAGGCCACTGCATTAGCACAGATCAATCAGGGCAAAAAGGTCTATGGCACCATTGGTGCAAGTGACAGCACAGTGGGGACGTCTGACATGTGTCCTTTTTTGTTCTCCAGGTTCCATGTGGACCTAAACAATTATGTTCCTGGCATGCCAAGTTTGATAGCTCAGTAGTACAAAACACGCCTCGCACGTACAAGGTTTAAAATTCATCTCTCAGGTCCTCGTTTCTCCAGATTTCAGCCTCCGAGTGAGAGATTCAAATAGCAATGCTGCAAAGCCCCTCTGTGCCAGAAATTCTGGAGAATGCGGATGCTCTTAGTCCAATTGGACCATAGGGGTGAGAAACTGATAGCTTAAAAAAAAAATCCCTCAGAAAGTCATCCCATTACAATTTCTGAAAACGGAGGATGGTATTTCCTGCTTTAACATTCCGTTTCAGGCAGGAAGTGGCACAGCTATAATCTAAGTCAGTGATGGCGAACCTTTTAGAGACTGAGTGCCCAAAAACTGGCCCCGCCCCCACTCCACCCCCTGCCCTGCCCTGCCCCGCCCCCACCCCATCCCCATCCCGCCTGCCTGCAGGGCCACTCACCGCCTCCAGGGCCCGCCACAGATTGCCCAGGCAGCCCAGCAGCGCCATGGCGGCCACGCCCTCTGCCCGCGCCCTGCAGCATCAACTGTGCAGGATGGTCCGTGAGGGCAGAGTCTTGTCTACACTGCCTGGCTGCCATGTCCTTGGCTGCGCTGCTCTGTGTGGGCCACGTTTGGGGGCGACTCTCCTCTAGGGGGGGCTGCTGGTGAGAGGGTCATGGGGGAAGGCAAGGCTGGGGCAACGGCACATGTGCCCACAGAGAGGGTTCCGAGTGCCACCTCTGGCACCCGTGCCATAGGTTCGCCACCACTGATGTAAGTCTTAAAAAGCAGAACACAGGTAGTCCTCTATTTACAACAATAGTTGAGCCCAAAGTTTCTGTTGTTAAGTGAGTTATTTGTTAAGTGAGCTTTGCTCCATTTTGCAACCTTTCTTGCCACAGTTGTTAAGTGAATCACTGCAGTTGTTAAGTTAGTAACCTGGTTGTTAAGTGAATCTGGCTTCTCTGTTGATTTTGCTTGTCTGAAGGACAATTGGGCAACTGACTCATATTTATGACGGTTCCAATGTCCCGGAATCATGTGATTCCCTTTTGCAACCTTCTGACAAGCAAAGTCAATGGGAAACCAGATTCATTAACAACCGGGTTATTAACTTAACAAATACAGTGATACATTAACACCTGTGGCAACAAAGGTCGTAAAATGGGGCACTTAACAATTGTCTCACTTAGCAACAGAAATGTTGGTCATAAGTCAAGGTCTATCTGTAATACTATTAATCAAAGTAGTATTTATTAAATTATTTTTACATAATAAATGTTTGGCGGTAGGTGAACAATCTGAAATTTCATGAAGGCATCAACGATATGAAGGAGAACCCCCTTGATTAGAATGATAAGTCTTTGAAGTCACCACTTGCCAGACTAGAAAAAAACAGAAAAAGAGATGAACAAGGGAAAGAAGGAGGAAAGTAAGAAAAGTGACAAAAAGAGAAAGGAAGAAGAATTCAACATTCAAAATTAAATTTTGATTTACAGAGCTTCCATAAAAGTAAAACTAAAAACTAAAACCACCAAGGTAGAAGTCTACAATGCGTTGGCCATATAATGTAATGTCAACCTAATAATTCAGATGTAGAATATATAGATCTTACATGCAGGTTATATACATTAATATGCTTAGTATAATAAAGTTTACCAGCAGATAACTCATTTTAAATCTTTGTGTTCTTAACCTAAAAGCAGTCTCAAGATATTTAGATGCATGGATGGTTGCTGTCTTCTCAAAACTAGACAGAGGATATGTGACATTATAATCTTTTGTTCCAGCCAGAAATAAGATAAGTAAAGATTCTCTAAATTTATTCCTGATGCTATCATAAAAAGTACATTCTAACAGCACATGTTCAGCTAATTTAACTGTCCCACTCACAGAGATGAACATAAAATCTAATTATGCATTTTTAAGAGTTAGCAGTCAATAGAGATGGGGGAGGATACCTCACACTGGAATGCAAATTTACCTGCTTTCAAATCTTTGAAGCTACACGTGGATCAAAAATCTAATTATCATTTGAAATTTGCACTTCTCTGAAATTTGCAATGCTGTTTGTTTGTAGTTGTGTTTTTTTTTTTAAATGTAGACTTTGGGGGAGTCTGTGAACAGCAGTGCTGAGATATTCATAAAAGCAATGGGCTTCTACAGACCTTCCAAGGGCACTTTTGTTGAACTGAAGTGGCAGACTGAAGCAGTTGTAAATTGTAAAAGAAAAAGACAGTAGTGGTTAATAGTCACTCATCTAGAAACTAGGAGGTGGTTTAGACGGGAAAGCTGGCTGGGTGATTCTGGGCCAATCACCAGGAGATTGTGAATTCTAGTCCCACCTTAGGCATGATAGCCGGCTGGGTGATTAGGAGCCAATCACCAGGCGACTGTGAAATCTAGTCCCACCTTAGCCATGAAAGCCAGCTGGATGATTTTGAGCCAATCACAGGAGACTGTGAGTTCTAGTCCCGCCTTAGAGATGAAAGCCAGTTGGGTGATGTTGAATCCATCATCAGGAGACTGTGAGTTCTAGTCCCACCTTAGGGATGAAAGCCAGCTGGGTGATTTTGAGTTAGTTAGTCACTCTCTCTCAGCTCAACTTTCTTTACAGGGTCATTGTTGTGGTGAAAATAGAAGGCAGGAGTATTAGATGTGTTCTCTGCTATGAATTGAGCCCATATAATGGCGGGATAAATATATAATATTTGCAATATTTCTTTTTCAAACTGACAAGAAATCAGGGCGCCAGTTTTCAGCAAGTACGGTCAAAGATGGTTCTAGAAGGTGGACTGGGGGTTGGAGACCCCTGCCCTAAGGAGCTACATCTGGTGGGACCCAGAAGAAGGGCCTTCTCCATGGTGGCTCCCTCTCTCTGGAACATAATCACCTCCAGAGATTAGACTGGCCCCTACTCCAGTGGTGGGGTTCAGCTGGTTTGCACCAGTTCGGGAGAACCGGTAGCTAAATTTACCTGAATTCGGAGAACTGGCTGGCTTCCAGAAGTCCAGTCTAGGCCTCGGAAGCCTGAAGTCCTTCCAGGCTTAGAACAGCCCACTGGAAGTGTGTGGATGCCACTTCCGGAAGTCCGTTCTAGGCATTGGAGGCCCAGGCCTGCATCAGATATGAGAACTGGTTGTTCAGGTATTTGAATCCCACCACTATCCTACTCTAAAACTCTTTCAGAAGGTCCTGAAGTCTTAAAGTCATAAAGAGAGGATAAAGTCTCACCCAGCTCCATCCACGTTGCTCCAAAGTTGCTCGTTAGTGTTTATTTTCTTCGGTTATCAGCAGTACTTATGATTGCAAAATTAGAAAATTACTAAAATGTTTATGTATACATAAAAAAAGTTTTCCCGCCTGGATTTTGTTAAAGGACTGGCTCATTTAATCAGTCTTTTTAAAATATACAATAAAATAAAAATCAATAATTTTTTCTCCCCCATTTGAAAAAGGGTTTCCAGCTGAGCGGAGTCCTTTGAAGTGCAGCAAAAGCAGTGATGGCATACAGTGTGGGTGGGACCATTGCTGCATAGTCAAGATTACTACAAAAGTTAATGAGGAGCTATGAGATTTATATATAGAAATAAAGACCCATTTTTTAAAAAAGAAAAACCCAGAACCCTAAAACCTTTTGGGAAGAGAGAAGTTTAATTGCAGGCTGCTCTTTCTACATGCTGACAACAGTACTGCCTTTAGTTGGAAGCATAACTTTGAAAAAGAGCCCAACGCTGGAACAGCAGCTGCCTTCTCCTTAGCTCCATCAGAGATGGGCTACCACCACCATTACCTGCATTCATTTTGGTTGATGGGTTGAATGCTGGTGATGCACCGTGAAGGCCTTTCTTGACTTTGGCATCACACTGAGAGCTTCCATGGGGTAGTGCTGAAAGTGGAGACAAAAACATATGAAGAATGGTTGCAGGAATTTGGTATGGCTAGCCTAGAGAAAAGAAGGACTTGGGGTAACATGATAGAAGGACTTGGGGTAACATGATAGTGTTGCCACAAAGAGGGGGTCAAATTATTTTCCAAAGCACCAGAAGACAAAACAAGAAGCAATGGATGGAAACTAATCAAGGAGAGAAGCAACTTGGAATTAAGGAGAAACTTCCTAACAGTGAGGACAACTAACCAGTGGAACAGCTTGCCTCCAGAAGTTGTAGGTGCTCCATCACTGGAGACTTTTAAGAAGAGACTGTACAGCCATCTATCTGAAATGGTATAGGGTCTCCTGCTTGAGCAGGGGGCTGAACTGGAAGACCTCCAAGGTCCCTTCCAGCTCTATTCTGATTGATTGTGTTGGACTAGAAGAAATTTAGGAGAAATTTCCTGACAGTGAGAACAATTAACTAGTGGAACAACTTGCTCCAGAAGTTGTGGGTGTTCCATCACTGGAGGCTTTTAAGAACAAACTGGACATCCATTTGTTTGAAATGGTATAGGGACTCCTACTTGAGCTGGGGGTTGGACTAGGGTTGATGATGAGTAGGTAGACCCAAGTTCAAATCATCCTCAGCTATGAAAGATTACTAGATGACTCCGGGCCAGTTACTTTCTCAGCTAACCTATTTCATGAGGTTATTGTGGGAAAAAATGGGGAGGAATGAACAGCCTTCCACTCTTACAAGAAAGGTGGGTTATATGTCTATCTATAGCAGGGGTCTTCAAACTTGGCCCTTTTATGACTTGTGGACTTCAACTCCCAGAATTCCTCAGCCAGTGTGCCTGGCTGAGGAATTCTGGGAGTTGAAGTCCACAAGTCATAAAAGGGCCAAGTTTGAAGACCCATGATCTATAGGTAGTCCTCAACTTATAACAGATTGTTCAGTGACCATTCGAAGTTACAACAGCACTGAAAAATGTGACTTATGACTGCTTTTCACACTTACGACCATTGCAGCATCCCCTTGGTCACATGATTAAAATTCAGACAAGCAAAGTCAATGGGGAAGCCAGATTCACTTAACAACCATGTTATTAACTTAATATCTACAGTGATTCACTTAACAACTGTGGCAACTGTGTAAAATGGAGCAAAGCTCACTTACCAACTGTCTCACAATAGCAATTTTGGGCTTGATTGTGGTTGTAAGTTGAGGACTACCTGTATCAAAAAAAACAACAACCTGGTGGCTACCCGTCCCACAAGCAGACCAGGCCAGGAATCAACAAGAATTTTCTTGAAAGAGGTTGTAATAACAGACTCTTGCAAGTCTGATTGTGCAGTACCTCTTCCCCTTCTTATACTGATGAGGATTAGGGAAGTGTCTGTCAGAGCCCCTTAAGCATATTTTCTACTTTCTGTGGACTTAGGATCTGTTTCCCCCCCACTTTGCTTTGGCAATGGAACTTGCGTTGCTCTTTCAAGGTCATCTTAATCTCTACAATGGCCCATAGGTACACCTGTTCATGAACAGTGGTTCCAACTGGATTTTTCTACCATTATTCAGAGTCTAGATAAAGCAGTGTGGTGGCCTAGAAGTGAAGACACTTGCCTCCCACTCAGAAAATTGAGAGTTCAATCCTAGGGAATGACAGGTGTTTCTCTATCAGGGCGCAAAGAGAAAATGTCTGCTGTGAACTCTGTGTAGGCATCAGGAAGGGCATCTGGCCAGTAAACGCTCAGCTTCACTCAGTCACCCTGACCACAACCTGAAGCAAAGGATTACAACAGGGGTCCCCAACCCCTGGTCCGTGGACCAGTACTGGGCTGTGGCATGCCAGCAACTGGTCCGTGCAAAGAAGCAAAGCCCCATCCACGAGATGCAGGCAGCACACAAAACCACGTGGAACCGGTCCCTGGTGCCCAAAAGGTTGGGGACCTCTGGATTACTGGGATGTAAAAAGAAAAAAAGAAGTGTCTAGATTGTTCTATACCCCTCTAGATAGTTATTATTTCCTGCCACAGAATTCCTACCTTCTAGGTATGAACTTAAATTCCCTTCTCAAGTACTTGACTATAGGATCAACACAATTAAGGAGTTTAATATAACACAATTAAATTACAAGCTTTATTGTATTCTGTATTTAAGGAAAAAAGAACGCTATTTAAACTTGTATGCATACAGAGGTGCTTGCAGTTTTTAAAGAAAAGAGCTACCATCATGGAATTTCCATGTAAAAAGCTTGCATCAGGGAAATGTTAATGCCAGTGAATAAGAACTGGGTTATTTACATTTCTTAAAAGGGTGAGGAGTAATATATAATAACAGTTACATAAATTGCAGGAAGATATATACTGAGTTCCATAACTTATAAGATTGTCCAAAATTAAATAGATACAATATCTTTGAAAATCCCTAGGGAAAAAAATATTTTAAGCTGAATTCTGTCCTAAAACAATAAAACAGGGAGATACAGGTAGTAGTAGTAGTAGTAGTAGTAGTAGTAGTAGTAGTAGTAATAATAATAATAATAATAATAATAATAATAATAATAATAATAATAATAATAAAGTTGGAAGGGACCTTGGAGGTCATCTAGTCCAACCCTCTGCTCAGGCAGGAAACCCTATACCATTTCAGAAAAATGGCTGTCCAGTCTTTTCTTAAAAACTTCCAGTGTTGGAGCATTCACAGCTTCTGGAGGCAGGTTGTTCCACTGGTTAATTGTTCTAACTGTCAGGAAGTTTCTCCTTAGTTCTAGGTTGCTTCTCTCCTTGATTAGTTTCCATCCATTGCTTCTCGTCCTGCCTTCAGACACCTTGGAGAATAGCTTGACTCCCTCTTCTTTGTGGCAGCGGGACTCTATAACCTTGTGACGATAGTACAGGGGGGAGCAGGAAGAGAAGCAATTTGATCTGTATGGGTTAAGGTCGTTGGCAAGGAATATACAAAATCGGAGGTCAGGGGATTAGTAGAAACAACGAGAAGAGACATGAGAAAGATCTCAGAGTCGTTCTTTTTTACATCGTGGTGACCAAAACTGGATGCAGTATTCTTACCAAGGCATTGTAAAGTATTCACACTTCATGTGATCTTGATTCTATCCCTCTGTTAATCCAGCCTAGTTCTCAACTTACAACAACTGAGTTAAAGCAATAGAATGTTGCCCCATTTTATGACCTTTTTTGCCGCAGGTTGTTAAGCGAATCACTGCAGTTGTTAGGTGAATCATGGGGTCATTAAACAAATCTGGCTTCCCCTGTTGACTTTGTCTGAAGCTTCTTTGGGCACATGACCCCGGGACAGTGTAACTGTCATAAATATACTCCAGTTGCCAAACACCTGAATTTTGATCATGTAGACAAGTGAACAAGTGGGCAAGTGAGGCTGAACAAGTGAGGCTGAATACTGGATAGCTGGGGAATAAGAATTCTAGGATCAAGTTCCATCCAGCCAGAAGATCAGAATTTTAAGGGGACCTTCTACTCGTACTTTATGAAGCACAGTTGAGCATATAGCACTAGCAATAGCACTTAGACCTATATGCAGTGCTTTACAGCCCTCTCTAAGTGGTTTACAGAGTCAGCATATTTGCCCCCAACAATCTGGGTCCTCATTTTACTGACCTCAGAAGGATGGAAGGCTGAGTCAACCTTGAGCTGGTGAGAATCGAACTCCTGGCAGTGAGCAGTGAGTTAGCCTGCAATACTATCCCCCTTGCCATGTTCCATCTCCCAGTGAACTAGCCAAAATGCCATTCAGTCAGCCAATACTTAAGTGTGAAAAGGCACTATCAGAAGAGACTTTGCTTCCATCTTAGGTCCTCCTAGGTTTATTTTTCACGTTCAGAATTGGAAAAACAAAAGCTGAACCAGCCACTGTGTGGACAAAGAGCAAACTTCTCACCAGAGTGCCCAGAAATGGTAGGGGAAAGTACTCAGTTTAACACAGCAACTTGACTTCAAGAAAAAGGGCAGTTATGATGAATAAGGTGGTAGAAAATGACTAGCATCCCCATTAAGAGGAAAAAACCTGCCCACAGATCCAGAGGAAATGTAAAATTATTTTCCTGGGGTTTTAATTGAGCCCAAAGATACAACTAGTCCTTGACCAGTTGCTTAGTAACTGTTTGAAGCTACAACCTACCTGAAAAAGGAGACTTAAAGCCAGCATCTGAAGTTCTGATGGTGAGCCCTCCACAGTCAGAATAACAGAGCAGAATAACAAAGTTGGAAGGGACCTTGGAGATCTTCTAGTCCAGCCCAGTGCTCAAGCAGGAGACCCTATACCATTTCAAACAAAAGGCTGTTCAGTCTATTCTTGAAAGCCTCCAGTGATGGAGCACCCACAACTTCTGGAAGCAATTCATTCCA